>NC_081312.1:142453360-142756307 GCF_026419965.1 Kogia breviceps
CCGTGGTACCATTTACAAAGAAAGGAGGGATATATGTTTGATTATTTTTCTTTTATTTACCAATTTTCAAAAGAATGAGCTGGTTCATGAGCATCTCCAATAGTGACTAATGAGGGTTGTTTTTTTTTTTCCCTTTTTCTCCCATAGTTTCATTTTGAACTCATGGACTTAAATATTTTTAATGTATTTCAGTCCATTGTAGTTATTATCCTTATTAATGCTCAAATTGTCCCATCTGTAGCCAGTGAGAACCTCTTCAAGTTGGATTTTGTGTCCTTTCAACATGATCCTAGTAGTCTTTGCTTCTGTGCTTTCTGGTAAAGATGTTCCATTTCCTGCTCCAGACCTGTAATTAGCCGTTTTTTCCTTTTAGTGGTAAATGGTATTTCAAGACAATAATCTCCATGGTAGGGGTATTCATTGCCACTGGGTTATTCATGTTTTCTAGACCTTTTCAGTGTACAGTGCTAGAGAATGTGTTTTTTGTTTGCTTGTTTTTGTTGGTTTTTACTTTTAAGATAAAATAGATTTTGAGTTCATAAGGATACTTCTAAGTTAATTATTTTCTTTATCTCACAGTGTGTAATATATACAATAGTCCTAGAATGATAATACCAACACCACCACCAGTGTGATTTCTGAAAATAATTTAAGGTTTTTCCTCCCAGTTGTATCTCTCCTAAGGATGTACCCCTCTAGGAACAAACAAATCACTGTGTTTTAGACTAGTCTTCTGTATGATCACCAACTAATACATATTTAGGTTGACTTGTTTCATTTTATTATCAATGTTTAAGTATTGGTTTTTTAAAAAATTAATCTGTAACTTCTTGTGAGTCTATAATTATTTCAAAATAAAAAGTTATAATTTTAAATTTAATTTTATAATTATTTAAAATATTTACATGGTTCCAAAGTAAAATCTAAGAGACAGGATATATTCAAAAACGTCCCCTTCACCCGTCCCCTTATTGGTGAACTTACTAAAATTCAGGATTTATCCTTTTATTACTTGTTTTTAAAAATATAAGTAAATAGGCAGTGCCTTTGTATAGGGATATATTTATTTAAAGCCAGTCTTCAGGCTTTGACTTGAAGCTTAAATCTTTAGCTTTCAGGTGTTAGCCTCTAAGCAGTTTGTCACACCAAGTAGAATTTGGTTTGCATTCTGTTAGTTACTTATAATGTTGTGAGTTTGGGCATGTTTTCTTAGTCAATTTCTATGTCTGTAAAATGACCATTTTAAGTCCTACCCGCTAGACTGATGTGAAGATCAATCATATACCCTGGCACATAGTACATGTGTAATTAGTGGTTACTTGTAGTATTGTTTTACTTGCTTGAAGGTATCAGTTACTTGAGAATTGTTTGGAAAATTTTCTCCAAAATGTTTGTATTTGGTAATGCTTCAATTCTTAAAAATTTCCTCTAGTGTCAGTCTTGTCAATCTTCTATGATTGCATCATGTATATTCCTTTTTCCATTTGCCTTTGCCCCTAATGTTTCATTAACTTGAAGGGCCTTCCCTTTTTTTGTCATACGAAGTCTATATACCTCTCAAAGCCAGACTTATCTCTGTCTCCTCCATAAAGCTCTCTCTCATAGCTCTCTCATGTAGTGCATTACTGTTTACAGAGAACCTTTTACATCCCTTATTTAATTCTATATATCCTATTTAGGTCATATGTTATCTCTATTTCATAGGTAAAATTCACCTAGGTAGATGACACTACCACAGAGTAAAACTGTTTTAGTGGTAAAGACAGAATAAATACCTATGTCTCATGGTGCCTAGTCTGGTATTCTTTTCACTAAATGACTCCACACTCGTAATTGTTGTTTTCTGAATTCCATTGTACTTAAACGGTGCTGCAGTTAGTTCAGTCCCTCCACCTAAAAACAGCAGTGTCTTACACTACATTTATTTACTGAATTTATTCAGTAAATTCATTCAACAAATATTTGTTAAGTGCTTATTATGTGCCAGGTATTTTGTATTTCCCACAGTCTTTAGCATATTGTCAGATAGATATCAGGTAGTTAGTGGTTTAGGGTTATTTTGAAGGTTTGTTTATTGTAAATTAGTCAGACTGAATACAGTGTTTATATACAAGTCGGGAAAGGAGGCCTTCCAGAAGAGGTTTTCTTACTTAGCACGTATATGTACATGTATCACAAGATTAACCTAGGGGAAGGTAATAGAATGGGTATATGGTAAACACTTTGTTAACTGAAAAACAAGTCCTAGGCTTGTCTTTATCTCTCACGAGTCACTGCTGCTCCTAGAATGAAATAAAAATAGAGAAGCTTTCTGTATTATTTTCAAATTTGACTTAAGGGCTGTAGATCCCATTACAAAGATAAACAACATGAACATTATAGACATTTGTTTTCATTTTCATATGTGAAATACATTTTTTCAAGATAAGCACAAAAAGTAGTTAATTTAAAAGGATGCTTTTCATTGTGGTTACTTATTTACCATATTCCTTACTCTGAAAACATCTGTTTTCAGTGGAGGAAAATTATTTTCAAATAAGGTACATGTCATGTCTGTGCCTATATATCATTTACAGGGAAGATTTTCCACTGTCTTTCTTGTATTTCTTGGTTTGTTTCTTTATTGTAAGGAATGGTTTAACCTTAGTAGTGAGTGCTATGTTTACTGCACATACTGAACAATAACGCAAATATGCACTGGTATGTGGCTCATCTTTTCTACTAACCCTAGTTGTTTTTGTGCTTCACCCCCATTGTAATCAGTTTTTTTCTGGAAGTTGGCTCAGACTCCTTTCCTAGGGACATTTAAGTATATGTAATAAGTCTAGTGTTACTACTATTTTGAGAAACTAAAGTTGTGAAACCCCTCAGAAGACCTGTTGAGTAATTAGGATAGATACCCAAAAATTCTTGAGCAAAGTAAGGCAAACCTTACCAATTATTTTAGCAGCTAGAAATAACATTTCTAATTGGCAGAAAGTACAGCAGAAAGATTTTGTTTTTTACATCACAGTATTTTTTAAAATTTTACTTTTTTTAAAATGGCAAATACTTTGGCCATTTTTTTTTTCTTGAACATATCAATATTGCATCTCTAAAAGAATATCTTGGAAGTGGTGTGCTGTTGTATCACAGGTAGATAAAGGAGAGGCAAGTTGCATTCTTTAAGTTACTTTATTCTGCTTTTTAGTAAAAGTTAAGATATTCCAGTTTATTTATCCCTCTGAGATAAATGACTAAAAGAGAGTTTGGGAGAAAAAGACTTATCAGTAATTCCAGCATAACTGATCCTTTCTTTGCTGCCACTGCCTACCACTCCACCCAAGTTAAAGCATTTTTCTTTCCAGCTGTTGCACATTAGAAATGTAATGATTAAAACTAAATTCCAGCATAACAATTAGATTATTAGAGCACAGTATAATGGACTTATATAATAATAGGATTCACATTGCTGTCAGTCAGTAATCTACTTGTTTTGGACTATTTTACTTCCTAAGTTTCCATAAACTTAATTGTTTCAGTGTTTTCAGTTTCCTTCATGTTACTTTAGTTTGCAGTATAATTGGTCATTCCCTAATTGGGGCACTTATGTGTTAACTTAAAGTTGAAAAATTATTTTAAAAATGACTTCTCAGCAATATGTTACCCAAATGTTAATTTTGAGCATATGGTAAAATATTTGACATTTTTAAAGAAAGCATGCTTTTATATGGATCTAAAATTGTGTTATAAGATTAATGCATTTAAAATTTTGTTTACAGTTCAGTTTTGCCTTCAGTCTAATTTCCCTGCTAGGCTGTTGCTCTAAGGCACCGTTCTTAAAGTGTAGTCCCTGGACCAGCATCAGCATCACCGAAACTTGTTAGAGATGCAGATTCCCAGGCCATACTCCAGACTTGAATCAGAAACTCTAGGGTTGGTGCTCAGCAATCTCAATCTCAATCCCAAGTCCTCAGGGGATTCTGATACAGACTCAGAGTCTGAGGACCACTACTCTAAGGCTTCGTGTATGGTAGCTTCACACCACCTTGACTGAAAACAATCTACTTCTACTCAGCTTTAAAGTTATAAGTTAAAACATTCCTTAATTTTTTTCCATTACTGAGATTATAATGCATATTACTAGCTTATTTGTTATGATCTTTAATTTTGGGAAATGTTGTTTCTATTTTGCTATAATTCAGTTATTTTTGTAGTATTAGCTTGGTGTAGAGTAAATAAAGATTTTCCCCTCTGTGCTATTCTTGTTTTCAAGCCAGCACATGCTTAATTTTAGATTATGTGATGTCACAAATTTTAAAATTGAAATATCACATATTTTAAAATTGAAGTCAACCATTAAAAAAATTGTGTCACTTGTTTTGATTACCTTAGCACAAATACCATTTTTAAAGTGGCTGACTACCATTGTATATGAGACAGCTTATGAATTCATTTTAACAGATTAAAAAGGAATGAAGGGGCTTCCCTGGTGGCGCAGTGGTTGAGAATCCGCCTGCCGATGCAGGGGACATGGGTTTGTCCCTCGATCCGGGAAGATCCCACATGCCGCGGAGCGGCTGGGCCCGTGAGCCATGGCTGCTGAGCCTGCGCGTCCAGAGCCTGTGCTCCGCAACGGGAGAGGTCACTACAGTGAGAGGCCCGCATACCAAAAAAAAAAAGGAATGAAGAATTTGAAACTACTCTTTAGTCATTCCTACTTCTGAGATGCCTAAGAAGGGAGTGTTTTTTGTTTATTAATATGCATTCCATCCCTTGAAAAGTATATGTTTTCACGTTAGATTTTCTGGTACACTTTGAATAGTATGTCCTAAGAGTGCCTTTGAACCGAGTCATGTAAAATAATCAGGGCAGGCTTTTTATTGGCGTCTTTTTGCATCCTCTCTTTTGGGGCGGTGGGGGGCCTGTGCCTCACGTGCTTGCAGGATCTTAGTTCCCAGATCAAGGATCGGACCCAAGGCCCAGCAGTGAAAGCGCCGAGTCCTAACCACTAGACTGCCAGGGAATTCCTAGAGGCTTTTTGATATGAGTAAGAGTCCGGTTATTTAAACTAGTTTTGAGTAGTGAAACTAAATAATCCAGTTCATTGTTGATATAACCATTGACAGATTTGCCTGTTTTCTTGTGTAAAATTATGTATACCAGACATATGCTACATTTCTGTAAATGTGTTTTGGTTTAGTTCTGATTGGAATATCCTATATTTGTTAGTGATAGGTGTCTCTAATATTATTAAATCATTCAGTGATTAAACTTGATAGATCTTGTACTATTACTGAAATCCAGTTCTAAGTGAATTCATTTTACATTTGATTATTCTTTGAATTTCAGGATGGTGAGGAAGAAGAAAATGAGAAAGGTATGTTTGATGCTAAGTAGAGTTTAAAAATTGGTGACATTTAGAAAAACAGTAAATTATGTGAAAATAAAACATTCCTTATTTGAAATCTTATTTTTGAAATGAGTTTATTTTCAAATTTATCAACTTAGTGAATTAAGTTAGCACCTTGATTTTATTTTTCAATTGGTTTTAATTTTCTTTTTAACACTTTAAAGATATGTTCTAACTTAATGGTACATATCAGTTACTGTAGTGGACAATGCCATTTTTTATTTAACCCAATTTAAATTTTATTTTTAAAAATAACTCCTAGCATACGGTAAGTTGATTACATTCTTAAGACTGGCACTGCAGTAACTTATACATGCTTATTGGGAGTCCTGGTATGTAGTGGATAATTAATTTTACAACTAGTCCTAAAAATGTTGGGTGACCAGGAGACTGACTTTTTGTTTGCTGCTTAGAGAAAATTCGTACGGTCTTCTGACAGTTTCAGTAGTTTAGGAGAGCTATCTCATCCAATACAATTGCAGGGACACCAGTAGCAAAATATGTGGTCAGTATGAGGTTTATGGAAGAGTTCTTGGAAAGACATCAAAGGATCCTCCTACTTTGGACTAGAAAGGACATGGAACAGGGTTCTAAGCAAGGCAGAATAAAAAACCTAGAAGAAATGATGAAGTAAAGCTACCAGCTGAAAATCTCAGATGCCCGAAGCCTTTCTATTTTGGGGGAATGCAAGACATCTTTGAAAATGGTAATTGCAGGACTGACTGGACAGGATGAAGCCTGGAAATAACCACTTTCCTAAATGTTATGGAGCAGGCCATCTTTGGAGCCTCCTGTAGCAGTTTTCCATGTGATTCTGGACTACACAAGAACTGGAATAAGAAGAGCGAAAAAGATGAGGCCCTGAATACTTTGAAGACCGATTGGTATCCTCAGACTGTGACCTTTCAAGACGTCACCATGGGAGTTCTGAAGGTCACAGGGTTAAATCCCAAGATAATTTGAACATTGAATACCAAATCTGCACTTTTGTCACTTTCTCATGGAGGAAAAAAATCTTCCATATGCCATTAACTTATAACCAGAAATGAAGAGCTGGTATCCTCAGGATGGAACCATTTCCTCACTTTTGTTGTTTGGTGTTTGTATTTAGAGATCATTTTTTCCATGAAGAATAAGTGATCCTGGGTAAAGGATTGTTTATGTTAGTTAATACCCTTGTGTTTTTCTTCCTAACCTTCCATCAGTGCTAATAACTGGCTTTATATTTTCTAGGTCCTATTCTAGCTTATGAATATGAAATTGTTTAAACTTCTTGTTTTGCCGTATTTATTCCTGTTAAATCCTCTTAGATATAGCAGGTTCTGGTGATGGTACACAAGAAGTATCTAAACCTCTTCCTTCAGAAGGGAACCTAGCTGAGGCTGATCACACAGCTCATGAAGAGATGGAAGCTAATACGACTGTGAAAGAAGCTGAGGATGACAACATCTCGGTCACAATCCAGGCTGAAGATGCCATCACTCTGGATTTTGATGGTGATGACCTCCTAGAAACAGGTAAAAATGTGAAAATTACAGATTCTGAAGCAAGTAAGCCAAAAGATGGGCAGGACGTCATTGCACAGAGCCCGGAGAAGGAAAGCAAGGATTATGAGATGAATGCGAACCATAAAGATGGTAAGAAGGAAGACTGCGTGAAGGGTGATCCTGTCGAGAAGGAAGCCAGAGAAAGTTCTAAGAAAGCAGAATCTGGAGACAAAGAAAAGGATACTTTGAAGAAAGGGCCCTCGTCTACTGGGGCCTCTGGTCAAGCAAAGAGGTTTGTTTTTCTATGTCAGTTCTTTACGATACTGAATTCCAGCATTCAATAAGATCACTCTACATTAAGGGGGTGGCTTCAAGACCATGTACAGTAATTAGTACTTATGATCCTGCCTATAATATTTTTGACCGTCATAAGTTACTTTAAAAAAAAATTCAAGATCTTCGTAATATGCAGTGTGTCCTACTGATTGCATTGTCGAATTGTCAGCATATATTTGGTTTTTTTGTTGTTGTTTTTTTTTTTCAAATTGACAATTTTTTTGTGTTTTATTTTTAAAAATCCTTGTGATGATGGTTAATGAACAACTATCAGTCCTAAGAACACAAAATGAAGTCAAGTCCCAGTCCTGAAATCTGGAGAAGATGGCCATATATCCACTGAATAGAATTGTCAGAAAATCTAGATCTTCAGGCATCTTGGGGAAAATCAGTGCAAGAATCCTAAGGGAATCATTTGTTCAAATAACCTAATCTAGGCCTTTGGAATTATTAATTTGTATGAATAGCACTAGTTTGAAATGTAGTCAATATCAAGCTGTTCGATTTCTGTTCTTTTGTTTTTTTCTGTTGTGTTTTTTTTTTTTTTTTTTTTTTTTTCAATTTTCTTCTGGTGATTTGCTTCTTTAGCTCTTCAAAGGAATCTAAAGACAGCAAGACATCATCCAAAGATGACAAAGGTAATGGATTTCTTTTCCTGTTTATTTCAGTGATAAATTGCATATTTTCATTAAAAAGTAATAATTGCCTGGGGTTTCCTTTGACATTTAGTCCTCAAAAATTGACATACTAAAATTTTCGATGGCCTTTATGTAAACAATGGATTTAGATTACAGCAAATTCTCAGTGTGATTGAAGCATTACTTTCTTAATTACTTAATTTGTAAACTGGTATGAATTTGCTTAAAATATATTTGGTCTGTGGTTTTTACGTGTGTTCTAAGCATCTATGGAATATTCATATAACATATTTTGTTTTCTTATATTATAATTTCCATTATTTTATCTTTGATTGCAGTCACTTTTAACCCCTGTACACCACCAGTCTTTTCCCTTTCTGTCTAGTAGGAAATATGGTATAAACAGTATTTGTGGAGCTGAAAGAAAGTCAGTCTCAACATTTGGTTTTACTTTCTTGATTCTTTAAATCAGGGCACACTTCTGTTAATATAGCCAGTTATACAGTATTTTAATTCTTCGGAATTTACTTCCTATTTGACTTATTTTGCATTGATTAGAGTTTTATGTAGAAAAGTAGTTTTATTTTAATTTTTATAAGCTTAAAGGTGCATTATTTGATTACTTTTTGTTACTGGGAAGTCTCAGTCTCAGTTTTTCTCCTGGTCATGTGCTTCAGTGCCATCTTGTATATATGCTGTATACTTGAAAAACATTTCTTGTGTTCTAAAAAAGCATTTTAAGGGAAAATAATACCATTTAGGTACTACAGATTCTGAAAGTGCCTTGAGTGCCTGAAAAAGTAATGTGTTCCTTATACTTTTTTAGTATATTTTGTTGGTATATTTTAATAATTAGAAATTTTAGTGATTGGTTTAGTAATTGATAATTAATTAATTTCATTACCCCCATTCCTTACAGTTTGGTTAATGGATAAGATATAATAAATGTATTAAATGTTATTCTTTAAATTTAGAAGACTAGTGTAGTCTTAATTAAATGTTAACTTTTTCCTGTCATTAAATTTTTTTTTCTGTAGTTAGAGAAGTACGTGGGCCCAAATGTTGCTGGTAAAATAAAAAAGATACACAAACTTCCAGTTAACATTTCATAGCAGATCGTTTGATAAGAACATTTCTTAAGAACACAAATGCAGCAACCATTAATATTTAAAATATTTGAGTCAGGCATGTGTTGTCTCCTCATAAGTATGCTGACAATAGTTCTTCAACTAAAACTTGTGGCTTGTAATTTTTAAAGCATTAAACATTTTACTCCAATAATGCAGAGTTTTAAAAATTATTACTTTTGTTTGCTTAGGTACTGTTTCCCTTAGAGTGGGTAAGAGTTGTTTGCCAAGTAAAGTCAAATGAATGAAAATTCCTTTTTTATAATAGCACATTTGAAGTAAAGCACTGAAGGATGACTGACCAGGCCTGTATTTTAAGAAATGGCATTTATCTGTATGAAACCATAATTTGTGTATGGAAATAGTACAGAAATAATTCATATAACCATTTACCTATTCTAAAGGATTTTGAGATCTCTGATCTTATTTTTATAAGTGATTTTAGAAGTTGTTTTTTTTTTTAAATAGAGTTATCCAGCTTCATGTAATTCCCACTTTCTCTTACCCTTTCTCTGATAGAGAATGAAGGTGAACTGTGGTTGGCTAGTCTTTGTTATTAAACATTAAAATTCTTGAAAACAGTTTATCCCTTTGTTTGACTTTTCCCTTTGCACTCCCAAGTTTCTCAGGAGCTAAAGCCCACCACAGATGTAGGTAATTAAGCAGTCTGCACATTCCTAGATGACTACTTCCTGGTTGCCTGTATTCAGTGCAGTGGTTGAGTATAAGTTATTGAGCTTAACAGCAAAAGTCCAAGACATGTAATTTATTTTTTTGCCTACGTTGTCTTAAAATTCGTGCAGCAGGGAATGTACAGATGTTCAGACATGTTTGTATTATCTCTTATTGTGTTTGATTTTAATAATAGATGTGTAGGATTTTGATGTAGTAAAGTTGTACTATCAACATTAGAGGGTATTATAATTTTGGAAGAATATGGCCCTAATAATTGTGTTAAAAATAATTCCAATTGAGATACTTAAACTTCTGATATTAAATCTATTCTAGGAAGTACAAGTAGTACTAGTGGTAGCAGTGGAAGCTCAACTAAAAATATCTGGGTTAGTGGACTTTCTTCTAATACCAAAGCTGCTGATTTGAAGAACCTCTTTGGCAAATATGGAAAGGTACATTCTTTTTACCTTTTTATCCATCTTTCTGTTATCTCCATTTTACATAGAGGTTATATTCAAAACAGTATATATAAAATCTAGTTTCTTGTCTCTCTTAGGGCTGTTACAGGCATAATTATTGAGTTTGTAGTAATGGTGAGTTTCATCATATAATCTCACTCTGAGCCCTGGGAATCTTTTATTAAGAGCTCATATTTTGAGCCCATTTAAGCCAACGACTGAGTTTGATTCATCACATTCATCATGATATTTCTTGGACCTAGAATCGCTGAGGCTGATCTGGTCATCTGGAAAATATAGGTAGATTAATATTAGGCAATGGGATATAGAATATGAGGGAAAAAACCCCAAAACTGATGTGGTCCTTCTCATTATACAAATTCCAGTACAGTGGTGGTGAAGAATGTAAAATTGGTAAAACTTAATCAGAAGTTTTGATATGTGCTGTGAAGGAAGAGTGCAGGGTGTTAGCAAAGGGAGGGTTTACTGTGGTTGGTTCAACAGGAGAACTTTTTCTGGCATATGAGGGGAGCCCTAACAGAAGAGAAAAATAGTCAATGATTAAATGAATTGAATATTCAAATAATGGCTGTTGAATTAAGTTGCAGTAGATGTGCATCCCTTAGGGCACTCACTATTTTCTACTTTACATTTTAGTGTTCAGTATATTGATACATTGCATGTAACCTACTCTGCTGTAAATTCTTTGATAGCAGGGATCTTTATCTACTATACTATGTGTGTGTACATGGTAGGCTTTCAAATATTTATTAAATTAATGACCATTAACAGTAAATAGCCATTAATGAGTGTTACAAAAATCTTACTGATTTTAGGTTTTTTTTTTTTCTTCTTCTAATTGGAGAGTTACCTGCACATTAAGGAGGTTCTTGTAGATGTCACATACAGAACACTGAGAATTGTGGTCCCATGATCAGCTGTGGTATATTTTTGGTTCTATTTTCAACAATTTATTGTTAGAGCTGTAAAAATGGTATTTTGATGTTAGCATTTATTAGGATTAAAACTATATTAGGAAACCATGTACTTATAACAAGGACCTCGGGCTTAAGAATTAAGCTGTTGTTGGGGCAAGTCAGCGTTTCCCAGAGTTGAGATAAAAGCTGATAGCTACCAGCTACCCACACCATACAGCCTCCTAAATTCTTTACGTTCTTCTTCCTGACACTGCGTCCCTGTTCCTATTTATTCAGCACTACATTGTTCTCTTTCGCTTTTCTTCTCACTCATCCACCCTTGCCTTGTCTCTCTTAGCTATTCATTTTATAGAATTGAAATTATTTGTCACTTTTATATTGGTATACATTTTAGAAGTACAAAGATGGAAAGTGTGTCTTTTTAGAGTGTTTTTTTAGGGTTTTTTTTAAAAAATTAATTTATTTGTTTTTATTTTTGGCTGTGTTGGGTCTTCATTGCTGAGCGTGGGCGTTCTCTAGCTGCGGTGAGCGGGGGCTACTCTTTGTTGTGGTGCACAGGCTTCTTGTTGTCATGGCTTCTCGTTGCGGAGCACAGGCTCTAGGCGCGTGGGCTCAGTAGTTGTGGCGCACGGGCTTAGTTGCTTCACGGCATGTGGGATCTTCCCGGACCAGGGCTCGAACCCGTGTCCCCTGCATTGGCAGGCGGATTCTTTTTTTTTTTTTGCGGTACGCGGGCCTCTCACTGTTGTGGCCTCTCCCGCTGCGGAGCACAGGCTCCAGACGCGCAGGCTCAGCGGCCATGGCTCACGGGCCCAGCCGCTCCGTGGCATGTGGGATCCTCCCGGCCCGGGGCACGAACCCGTGTCCCCTGCATCGGCAGGTGGACTCTCAACCACTGCGCCACCAGGGAAGCCCTAGGGTATATTTTTAAGGTTGCTTTTTTACATGTGGCAGATTCTTTATTTTTGAAAGACCCATTATAGAAAAGTGTTAACACTTATCTAGACACCTTCTAGGAACTTACCCTTTTTGTTTTAATATCTTTAAGAGATTCAGGGTGGGCTTTTGATAGGGAAATTTTGACCCAAATCTAATTGAAAATATTATTTCTTTGCTTTCGTTAATTATGCCATTACTTCACTGATGTGACTGACTGTGTTTTGGCAATGTATTTGAAAAAAAAAAAAGGAAAAGCAGGTTAAATTGCTTTTTGGCATTTTAAATTGTTGCCCTGAATATTTACTGAGTACTTACAGGCAAGATAGATGGTGATCATAGAATAATATATGTCCTAAATTTATCCTTTATCCTGAATTTATACATCCTGAACTTATCCTTTAGTTTGAATAGTGTCCATTCTGAAGTTTAATCTATTTAGAAATGTATGTGGTTGTAAAGTTGTGAAACTTTCTAAAGTATAATCTTATTTTACAGGTTCTGAGTGCAAAGGTAGTCACAAATGCTCGAAGTCCTGGGGCCAAGTGCTATGGCATTGTAACTATGTCTTCAAGCACAGAGGTGTCCAGATGTATTGCACATCTTCATCGCACTGAGCTGCATGGACAGCTAATTTCTGTTGAAAAAGTAAGCTTGCTTAAGTGTTTATAAAAGGGAGGTTACTTTGAGGGCTAGTAATTTTAAATTTAAAGATGTTACACTGGTAGGGAGTAGAATTAGGAATGATTTTTATTTTTATATATTCATTTCTGTTTTCCAAATTTTCTACTATCAGCATACTTTTTACAAACATAAAAATGTAACGTTAAACCACATTTTTTTCTGTTTAAACCTTTCAGGTTAAAGGTGATCCTTCTAAGAAAGAATTGAAGAAAGAAAATGATGAAAAGAGTAGTTCAAGAAGTTCTGGAGACAAAAAAAATATGAGTGATAGAAGTAGCAAGTAAGGATTTATTTTGTTGATAAGCGTATAGACTTTTTTGGTACACTGATGACGTAGTCCTCATTTTGTTGTTTTCTTGCGTGGGTTGGTATGGTCAGGACACAAGCCTCAGTCAAAAAAGAAGAGAAGAGGTCGTCTGAGAAACCTGAAAAAAAAGAAAGCAAGGATACTAAGAAAATAGAAGGTAAAGATGAGAAGAATGATAATGGATCAAGTGGCCAAACTTCAGAATCGATTAAAAAAAGTGAAGAAAAGAAACGAATAAGTATGCTATGCATCTTTCTTCTCAATCCCTTTCTAATGCATCCTACAATTTAATTTTTACAGTGGAAGGGGAAACTTGAGATTACAATCCAGATGAATATTTAAACTTTGTTATTAGATGTCACTGTGGTAGAAAAGGAGGTCTAGTAGACTGATTGTCTTCTCCTTTTCCACTCTTAGGAAACAGATGTCTTCCTCCATCTAACCCATTTACTGTTAAATCTGGGCTAACTGAAAATGGTCATTGAGTAATAGCTATGTAATTGATCTTTTGGTATCTCTGAAAGTATTTATGTTAGCGGATCAAGCTTTAAAAACTCTTTACCTTTAAGTTCTCATAGAATAAGTTTTTTCATGTATTGGTTTATAAATATTTGGTTGTCTAAGAATCAGCATTTTTATATTATATTTTCGTTTTTACTGAAATATTTTTAGACATTTGCTTATCTAACTTTTTTTTTTCCTCTTAGGTTCAAAGAGTCCAGGACATATGGTAATACTAGACCAAACTAAAGGAGATCATTGTAGGCCATCAAGAAGAGGAAGATATGAGAAAGTAAGTCTCTGAGACAGATGTTGTATACTATTCCACCTGTTCCCCAAAGAAGATAAGTCAGTGTCTCTAACCATTTTGCATACTTCCATGCTAGAAAACCTAAGAAAAGGGGAATGCCATTACTCATTTAGGCTTTTTAAATGACCAGCTCAACTTGAAAAAATAAAATTATTTTAACTTGTAGTCCTGTTATAATTTTGTTTTTTCTACAGATTCATGGAAGAAGCAAGGAAAAGGAGAGAGCTAGCTTAGATAAAAAAAGGGACAAAGACTACAGGAGGAAAGACATCTTGCCTTTTGAAAAGATGAAGGAACAAAGATTGAGAGAACATTTAGTTCGTTTTGAAAGATTGCGACGAGCAATGGAACTTCGAAGGTAGGAAAAGAGTCTATTTTATACCTGTCTTAACTATAGGTACATCTTTAACACTAGTTATAAACCAGATTTCTGGAAATTGTATTCCTACAGAAAGATATTTGTCACTTTTAAGAAGTGCAGTAAAACCTAATAATTTCTTAAGTTTGCATAGTATTTTACGATTTACAAAATACCTTTCCATCTGTTATCTCTGTCTTGACAGTTCTGTAAGATTAGTTATGTCTATTATATAAGTGAAAAAAATGGAGGCCCAGAGAGGCTAAATGACTCTTCCAATGCCACATGGCTAATGAGTGGCAGAGTCGGGACTCAGACCCAAGTCTTCTGACTCCAAGTCCAATGCTCTTTCCTCTACTCCAAAGCTGCCGCCATAAAAAACATGACTTTAAAGGAAAAATTGATTTTTGAGATAGGATAGTCTCAATGTAAGCTATAGTGGTCAAATAATATGTTGACATTTTAGGGAAAACTTATTGTACTTTGAATTAGAGACCAAGTGAAGGCAGATTTAACCCTGTGAACCTTATTGTGTTCAAGCTCTGTCCCAAAGCAGGCATTCTTTTTAAAACAAAACGAGAGCAAAACATTTCTGTTTTTAGTGGCAGTATCTCAACAGTTCATCATGAGTACCAGTTTGCTTTCATATATCAATTTTTGGATGCCACTTAAATTATTCTTGTGGGCTTCCCTGGTGGCGCAGTGGTTGCGAGTCCGCCTGCCGATGCAGGGGACACGGGTCTGTGCCCCGGTCCGAGAAGATTCCACATGCCGTGGAGTGGCTAGGCCCATGAGCCATGGCCTCTGAACCTGCGCGTCCGGAGCCTGTGCTCCGCAATGGTGAGAGGCCCGCGTACCGCAAAAAATATATATATATATATTCTTTTGAAAGTGTTTCATAATATAAATTTCCAAATATTAACCTATACTGTCAAATGGTCACTTACCATGAAATTTCATCTATTCATTCACAAGAGTGCTCGGAACTACCAGAGATACTTTTAGCAACTTAAATAATACTATGATTGCCGCACAGTTTACCTAAAGGAAATAACCCTTGCATTACTCAGAACCTTTGTTGGATGAGGTCTCAGCACACTTAGCCTCCTGTTTGGAGGACCACAAGTTGAGAGGACGGTGGGAGTGGGAGTTATTAGGCAGCACTCCTCAAACCCATTAGACCAGCACCCCTTTCATAGTAAACAAAAGAGTTGCAGCACCTTCTTTACTAATCTGAAACGAAATTGGTATATAATATACCTACCCATACAAATATACAAAAAATATCAATATAAAGCCTTAACTGTAATACAAAGGAAAAATGAAAGTAATTTATAATGAAGCATATATTCCAGATATGAATGTTTAGGCATGACTCTCTAGAAGATCTAATGAAGTAGTCAGATGTTTGCACCCTTCTTAAGACTCAGTGAGAATGTGACAGCTGCAAACACAGATTGATACCGGTTTGTCATATTGGTGAGTCAAATACCAGGAGCGTTGTTGACGTTATGACATGATATCTGAAATGGTGAACAACTCTTGGTGAAGTTCTCAAGAAAGTATAATTTTCCCTCTTATTTATGTGGAGTTGCATTCCTGGAAACTTTAGTGTACATAAAACCATGCCAAAGCGAACCTAGCAGTTATTAAAAATTAGTTAAGTTCTAGAGCTAGATTTTTTTCTCTAGAGGTGATATTGTTTTGATGACATGAATGTCCATTATGGTATTTGAAAGGTATATTAGGAGTGTTGGACAGTTTTTTGTTATGCAGAACTATCTTGACTATTCCACGCATCAGAAGATATTTAGAAACCTTGGTCCCCTTCACTAATTGCTGGTAACCGCCCCATGATCATTGTGATAATTTAAAATGCCCCTCAGATTTCCATGGGGGCAGTACTGAACCATTGAGAACCACTGGGTTACTAGGGGAAGGCGTGGTGATAGACTAAATACACTGGGTGCCTTAAAGTAAGGAAATGATTTTTTTTAAAAAACAAAAGCTGTTAAAAGTCTTAATATAATAACTTAATTTAGTTGAGCAAACATTTGAACTACCTCCTGAATCAAAGAAGCATGTTACCTGGAGCCATCTATTATGGGCTGTGAACACTCCAAAAGAGGCTTTGAGGCAACCGTTTATTATATACAGCATTTGCTATAATTCATGCTGATGGTTATGATCCCAAGTTATCAAAAATAAGGCCTACCTAATTTTAAGGAGATAGACTATATCCTATTTTTCTATCAAAAACAGTATAAGTTGTAGTTTTGTAAATTCATGTATGTAGAATATCTCCTTTTAAAAATGTTGATTAATTAATGGGCTGTTATAGTGGGATTTTTATTTAAACAGGAATCATCTAAGAGGCAACTACTCTATAAAATTCAGCTGTTCAGTTGACAGTCTCAATAAATAAGTGACAGTATTGAAATCTGTTTAAAGTTTTATTTTGAGTTCTCTTTCCAATTACATTAAAACTACTTAGAATGAGTTGAAGTTCAAAATTGCCAACCTCAAGGAAAAATACAAATTCAAAAGCTATTCTCTTTCACACAGTGCTAGCATAATTTAAGTATTTCTAAATACTGATTTTTGTTAGACGAAGAGAGATTGCAGAAAGAGAGCGTCGAGAGCGAGAACGCATTAGAATAATTCGTGAACGGGAAGAACGGGAACGCTTACAGAGAGAGAGAGAGCGCCTAGAAATTGAAAGGCAAAAACTAGAGAGAGAGAGAATGGAACGCGAACGCTTGGAAAGGGAACGCATTCGTATTGAACAGGTGCAGTCAGAAAATCTTTTCATCTTAAATAACTGACCTTTTTCAAACCCTGTAATTTTTGCCCTAAAATTTGCTTTACGTGTTGTAAAGCTTCTATAGAGTAAGTTTAGCTAATGAGCATTTATTAAGTGTCCCTGAAAGGTAACAGTGAATTAGGTGCTAGTTAAAAATACATTTAGTCATGACTTTGTTCTAGCCAATTGGTAATACCTCGAGCTCTGCAATATCATGGCAGCCTAATAGTCTGAGCATAGGACTATGAGTCCAGAGTAGTTGTAATCCAGGCTCTGTCACTATCCCATTCTTAGAAAATAACTATTTCCTTACATATTATAGCGGGAGTGATTTCCCAAGGCTGGAAGGAAATAATGCCTCTCTTTGCAGAATTGCATCCAAGGTTTTAAGGCACTTAATCTTCATACTTATTAAGAACTCTATTTCTAATTCCCTTTAGGTGCTTTTGTTTAAAATTATTAAACTAAATCTGACCTTCCAAATTTAAAAAATTGCCAGCTTTTAACACCCAGTCTCTGTTAATTTTAATGTTGCAGAACAATAGTCATAGCTTAGATTGCTGATTACTGAAGTCAGATTTTTTTATTAGTCCCAGGTATGTGTTTTGCCTGGTGCTTGCCAATGATGGTTTCTTAATGACAGGATTAAAACAAAGTTGCATATATACTTACCTTATGTTTTCATTTTGCATTGGTTGGTTCTTCCTTCTATGTTGTCTGAAGGAACGACGTAAGGAAGCTGAACGTATTGCTCGAGAACGAGAGGAACTGAGAAGGCAACAGCAGCAGCTTCGTTATGAACAAGAAAAAAGGAATTCTTTGAAACGCCCACGTGATGTAGATCATAGGTAGTTGCTTACTTTCTTTAACAGTAGCTTACTATCTTATTCCTTAATCCAAGCTAAGACTAACTCTAGAATTGGAGAGTACAGGCACCCATCACTGGAGTAAAGGGTCATGATCAACAGGGATGGGAATGATTTCAGTACTGAATTGGACCCAGTGCATTGTCAAGTAGAAGAGTCTGCTCTTCTTTCTGTTTCCCTTCCTAATGCAAATGTTTTCCCACTATGACTGGAAATACATGGTAGACTTCAGCAATGGCTCTCAAACTCAGACCCATTTTGAAAATTCTTACAGGGTAGTGCAGATGGTACAGAAATCAAAGTCATAAATTTGGGAAGACCAAAATATAGATTCTGTACGTGTTTGCATTCCTGGTTCTTAATAGATTTCAAAATATAATATAGTCATTTAATTTTCTTATTACACATTCTGTGAGATTTAGTTGATAGTGATGAGAAATAAGTGGAGTGAATGAATTGTGCTTGGGACTGACCCCTCTAACCTTTCCAAAGTTAAGTATAACCAAAAAGGTTGTACACACCTAGTTAGAATTTTATCATAAAATGGTATCAAGTGTTTATCTTGTCTTTTCCATTTAGTAATTTGAAAACAAACAATTTTTCAACTATTTTCTTTCCTGTGAAATTCCTCTAGTAACTATATGACTTTGTATAACAATAATTTTTTGCTAGCTTGTTCCTGTAACAGAATGTTTTGTCTTGAGTTTATTAGCCCTCTGTATCCACAGTTCCTAGCATGTGGTATGTATGACTCCAAGTAAGTGTTATTTGATTGTTGTAAAACTAATTTATATAAACGAGCAATTATTTCTCTTCAAGGCGAGATGATCCTTACTGGAGCGAGAATAAAAAGTTGTCTCTAGATACAGATGCACGATTCGGCCACGGTTCTGACTACTCTCGACAACAGAACAGATTTAATGACTTTGATCACCGAGAGAGGGGCAGGTTTCCTGAGAGTTCATCAATACAGTCTTCATCTTTTGAAAGGTAAACAGATAATGTTGAAAAATGCTGTATTTGGTATATGAGCCTTGTTAGTGATTTTGGTTCTCTATTAAAATCTTAAGAAGTACAGGTCATAACTGAGTATTCAGAACAAATCATATGTTTGGTTTTTGTATTTGTTAATGAGACTGTGATTCAGTATTCAAAATTAGTTTTGTAGGCCACCATAACACAGTTAAGTAGGTTGGTTTTATCTTCTTAACCTTTAAAACTAAGTGGGAGTACTGTTAACTTTGGATGGGCCTCAACTGTGAAGAACAGTAAAATATCCCTCAGTTTAGTAGTGACTTGAGTGTTTGATGTAATTTCCCTTGGATGGCACAAAACCAACCTTCATGCCAGACATTTAGCTCAATTTAAAAGAATATAGGTTATTATCAATAATTGTGGCTATTTTTGGTTGCTTTATCTTAAGTTAATTTTTAAAGAAGGTGTTATTATTGTAGGTTATGCAAATAAAGTTAAGAAGAATAAGGCCAAGTAAGTACTTCTCAGGACCTGTGTTCTTTGTTTTGGATGACAGGCGAGAACGTTTTGTTGGTCAAAGTGAAGGGAAAAAAACACGTCCTTCTGCACGAAGAGAAGATCCAGGTTTTGAAAGGTATCCCAAAAATTTCAGTGATTCCAGAAGAAATGAGCCTCTACCATCAAGAAACGAACTTAGAGAAACAGACAGGCGAGAAGTACGAGGGGAACGAGATGAGAGGAGGACAGTGATCATTCATGACAGGCCTGATATCACTCACCCTAGACATCCTCGAGAAGGAGGGCCCAATCCATCTAGACCAACCTCCTGGAAAAGTGAAGGAGGCATGTCCACCGACAAACGGGAAGCAAGGTATTTGTGTAGTTTCTAATGACTAGCTAGTGGTGGTTTATAATGCATTTGGGTTTTTTTAAAAAAAGGTATAATAGAGTTTGATTGTGTATGTTTTTGGATTTTGTTTAACAGAGTTGAAAGGCCAGAAAGATCTGGGAGAGAAGTATCAGGTCACAGTGTGAGAGGGGCTCCCCCTGGGAATCGCAGTAATGCTTCAGGCTATGGAAACAGAGAGGGAGACAGAGGAGTAATCACAGACCGAGGAAGTGGAGCACAGGTAAATGCTTACGCAGATTTATTGTCAACTCTCTAGAAATAAATTTAAAGGACTTATGAGACACATTGTATCTATAGTAGCATTTGGGTGTGGACTAGACTAGTTAGATTAGAATGATTGAGAGTTTCTTGTGAAAGATCTTAACGTCTCTTGTATTTTCAAGTCAGTAGTTGAACACAGTAGTCCAGAGAAGCAGGATATTAGCCCTGAAGTTTTTTTTCCTTCCAGTTTTACTGAGATATAATTGACATACAGAAAGAACTGTGTAAGTTTAAGGTGTACAATGTAATGATTTAACTTACATACATGATGAAATGATTGTAGCCCTGAAATTTTTATTAAACTTCCTGTGAAATTTTGAGAATTGTTGTATTTGGTAGATGAGCCTTCCTAATGATGACTGGCTTTATTTCTTTTTTAAGAAATCCAGGCTTTCAAACTGGATGGGAAGTCTTGGGCCCCTACCTGTGTTTCCCTTTCACCTTTTCCTTTTTTTTGTTGTTTTTTGGTTTATAATGCTCTCTCTTTTCTCCCACTTTATTAAGTAGCTTAAAGTATAGAACTGAAATAAAACAGTTGCCTCTTTTTTGCTCTTTTATTTTTAAAGGTAGGTAATTGGAATATTTTGTATTTGCCTTTTTTACTCTTGTGACACTTTATTGACTTGAATATTTTCTATTAAGTTAATGAATCTCGACAGAGGACATCTCTTAGCAATTCAGATGAGCAAAAACCTTTTACCTGATTTGAAAGCATTCTGTCGATGAAATACTGGCATAATATGGGTTGACGGTAGCAAAGATAGATTATTCTCTTAAATTACATACAAAAAAGAATTCTGAAGTGTGTGTGTATGTGTATATGTGTCTCCATCCTTCAGCCTGTAGTATACTTTGGTGCTCTGTTTTGTATTTGAATACATACTAGGTTTTGTAGCAACATTTTTTACCAGAAAATTTTTTAATCTCTTGGCATTCTAGTTAATACAACTATGCACTTTCCATTTCATACAAAGCATTTTTGAAACGGATTTGGGCCTGCTGGGATTTATTAAGTTTTAATGTTTCTAGTAAGTAGAAATGTTCAATAGATGAATTCATTGAACTATTTATCCTGAATAGAACATTTAAGATTTGTTACATAATCTAGGTATTCTACCTTAGTTAGAGTAAAATTTAAGTCTTATAGACTAGTGCCCTTGCAATCAGATACCCTTTTTGCAAAAGGTCTCCTGAGGGAAGAGATCCTGTTCCTCCCTTGGAAATTTGGTTTTCATGGTGTTGGTCTGTAAGCTGTTCTGACTGTAGTATTGGGTTGGCAAAAAAGTTCCTTCGGGTTTTAAGTACAAATAAAAGACACATTTTTCATTTTCACCAAGAACTTTATTGAACAACGTATTCACCGTTTTGTTCCACTACCTTCTGCCATTTTTCAGGCAACTTCATAATTCCGTCTTCCCAAAACTTTTTATCTTTTTGAGCAAAGAACTGTTCCCAGGTGCCTTTTACAGTCTTCCAGGGAAGTGAAATTTTTCCCATTAAGAGAATTGTGTAAAGACCAAAATAAGTGGAAAGCCGAAGGTGCAATGTCTGGTGAATACGGTGGATGAATCAGAACTTCGCAGCCAAGCTGTAACAGTTTTTGCCTGGTCATCAGAGAAACATGCGGTCTTGCGTTATCCTGATGGAAGATTCTGCATTTTCTATTGACTAGTCTGGACACTTTTCGTCGAGTGCCACTTTCAGTTGGTCTAATTGGGAGCAGTACTTGTCGGAGTTAATTGTTTGGTCTTCTGGAAGGACTCCCTTCTAATCCCACTATATACACATCACCTTCTTTGGATGAAGACTGGCCTTTGGTGTGGTTTGTGGTGGTTCATTTTGCTTGCCCCACAATCTCTTCTGTTCCACATTGTAGTACGGTATCCACTTTTCATTGCCCGTCACAATTTGTTTTAAAAATGGAACATTTTCGTTACATTTCAATAGAGAATTGCATGTGGAAATACTGTCAAGAAGGGTTTTTTTCACTTAACTTACGTGGAACCCAAACATCAAAGCGGTTCACATAACCAAGCTGGTGCAAATGATTTTCAACACTTGATTTGGATATTTTGAGTATGTCGGCTATCTCCCACGTGATATAATGTTGATTGTTCTCAATTAATGTCTCGATTTGATTGCTATCAACTTCAGCTGGTCTACCCGACTGTGGAACATCCATCCAGCAAGAAATCTTCAGCACAGTACTTCGCAAACCAACCTTTGACACGTTTGATCAGTCACAGTATCTTCTCCATACACCGCACAAATCTTTTTTTGTGTTTCAGTTGCGTTTTTACCTTTCTTGAAATAATAAAGCATAATATGCCAAAAATATGGCTTTTTTTTCTTCCATCTTCAATATTAAAATGGCTACACAAAAATTCACCAATTTTGGTTTTTTTAAAAATACATGCTGATATGACAACTGTCACAATACAATCTAACAAAATTGTTTTGAACGAAGTTAAAGACAACTAAGCACCACTAGAGCCATCCTATGGGAAAACCGAACGAACCTTTTGGCCAACGCAATATATCTCTGTGGGGTGCCTTTAGATTTCTGTAGGCTAAGTATCATAACTTTTGACTCTTTTTTCCTCACATCCTTATTAGTTCTCTGCTTTTGTTTCTTTATGTTCACTATTTTTTTTTCATAGTCATGGATGTAAGACCTTGTAAGAGCCATAGCACTAACTAGTACTGTGTACAGTAAGATGACAGCTCATGTTTCTATGTGGTATTTGCATGTTGATCATATACCCCACCTTGATTTGTCTTAAGGTTTTGACCTGTCAGTATGCCTTCTTACATATATATATATATATATATATATATATATATATATATATAGGAGATCCAGGCATTACATATAGACCCAGAAATTCTCAAGGGTCAGAAAGTACATGGGTGCTAGAAGGTATAGAAATAACACTGCTGAATCATATTCTGTTCTTCTACCTTTTCTACCCTGAAGCCTGAGAAGCTTCTTAGTTCAAAGTAGATAGAAACCTTTTTTCATATTATTCATTCTTTCATGTTCTCACACATCTTATTCCTTCTGACATTAAAAGTACACCATAAGGGGCTTCCCCTGGTGGTGCAGTGGTTAAGAATCCGCCTGCCAGTTTAGGGGACATGGGTTCTAGCCTTGGTCCAGGAAGATCCCACATGTAGCGGAATAGCTAAGCCCATGGCCACAACTACTGAGCCTGCGCTCTAGAGCCTGTGCTCCGCAACAAGAGAAGCCACCGCAATGTGAAGCCCGCACACCACAACGAAGAGTAGCCCCCGCTCGCCGCAACTAGAGAGAGCCTGCACGCAGCAGCAAAGACCCAACACAGCCAAAATTAAATAAAAATAAAATAAATTTATCAAAAAAAAGTACACCTTAAGTAAATTGGCCTGAGGCTGAGTCTGTCCTGATTTTTCTTTTAATATGTTATTCTTTAGCACTATCCTGAAGAACGACATGTGGTTGACCGCCATGGACGGGACACGAGTGGACCCAGGAAAGAATGGCATGGTCCACCTTCTCAAGGGCCTAGCTATCATGATGCAAGGCGAATGGGTGATGGCCGGACAGGAGCAGGCATGATAACGCAGCATACAAGGTAAGTAGTTAAGACTTTTCTGCCAGCATGCAACCAAACCTTTTTCCTTTTCCTTAAAGGTCATTATAGTTTCTGAGAGATTGAATTGCAACTAGTAACAACCCTAGGTCTGCCCAGATATTTCCTCATACTAACCCAAAATCTCCAGGGCAGCTGATGTTAATTTGTGAGTTAACGTTCCTCATTGTAAGTTAATTGATTGACATTCTGGCATATCAGTCTCCATACAGGTAGGTATGTATGTCAGAATCCAGTAGATAATTAATACGAATTTCATGTTGGAACCATCTTCTTGTTCACTATCATTCTGAAAATTCCTAGAAAGGAAGAAGAAACTGAAAGTATGTTCTGCTTCCTCCCTTTTCAAATAGGTCTAGCAAAATTTTTGGACATTTATCCCAAAGCCTGTTCAAATGCTAGGAGACGAGCTTTATTTTCTCTTCATACCAACATCCGTTGTGGCCCTTCAGCTGGCAAGTGTTTGGCCTCCCTCTCTCCCATGCCCTTTTTTCTTTCCCATTCATCTGTCTTAGAAGAGACAGTGGCTTGGCTCACTGATCCAAGTTACTACTCTTCTGTTGGTTGCTTCTAGCCTCAAACTTAAGTGACTGTTTACTATACTTGTGCCCTGCACAGCCTCATCACTCATTCTGTCCTTGGTTGTTAAAGGTCACCAATACCTTTTTTCTTGACAAATATAGATTCCTTTATTTTTTTAGTTCTTGGGCTTCTTGGTGGTTAAGCACTGTTGCTTTTCCTTTTTTAAAACATTCCTCTGTTTTCTAATGTACCATAATTTTCTTTTCTACCTTATTAATTATTGTCTCCTCACACGGTTGGATTTTAGGTACTATTCTTTTTTTTTTTTTTTTTTTTTTTTTGTGGTACACGGGCCTCTCACTGTTGTGGCCTCTCCCTTTGCGGAGCGCAGGCTCCGGATGCACAGGCTCAGTGGCCATGGCTCACGGGCCCAGCCGCTCCGCAGCATGTGGGATCTTCCCAGACCGGGGCACGAACCCGTGTCCCCTGCATCGGCAGGCGGATTCTCAACCACTGCGCCACCAGGGAAGCCCTAGGTACTATTCTTTATTTTTAGCTTTATATCATGATCTCCATGTAAATGCTTGGAGGTCTCCATAAATTCAGGGTCACAAGCAAACTCATTCCTCTGCTATTTCAAACCTTTATGTTTCAGTTGTTGTCTCCAGCTTCTTTTGATTTGCCATTGCCAGACTGGGCCTCATCTTTATCTTTCTCCACTCCTAGCATAAATTTTTAAGTATGGGTCAGTTAAAAAAATATATTTGTGGTAGCTTTGTCTTCTTGCTCATTTCAGCTTCTATCAGATCTTCCCAAATGAGTGTTTTCTCTTCTCCATTTTTCATGTCATTTCTAAATTTAACCGTTGGAACTGTTTTCTTACACTGTTTACTTGCTCCAGAACTACAAACAGCTTCTTTAGGTTACAGGATCTAATCCAGATTCCTCAGCCTGGCATCCAAACCTTTCTTTAATTTGGTTTTATCCTACTTAAACCATTTCACCATGGGTTTTTCTCTCCCAAATTTGTTGTAGGATTTTGGGGTGGGTCTTTATTCCTGTATTATCCGTTCATACCTACTGTGTTGCATTATACATATAAAAGAAATTCCAAAAATATTTCTTGAATGATGTCCTGTAGTTCAGAGGTTCAAGTTCCTAGTTGATGCTGATGCTGCAGATCTGGGAGCCACACTTTGAGAAACACTGCTCCAGTCTATTCATGCACAGGCCGTTAAATGGCTTACTAAGAGGCAGAGGCTTTGATGTGAGGTTGCTTGAGTTGAAATCCTCACACCACCATTTATTATCAGATCACCATTGTGATCCTGGGCAAGTTACTTAGCTTCTAGATCTTTATCAGGAAAGTGGGGTTAGTAATGGTACATACCTCACAGGACTGTTAAAAAGAGTAAATTATTTAATACGGGTAAAGTACAAAGAACAGTGTCTGTTAAATGATAATCACTTTTTAGGTATTAGCTGTAATTATTTGTTCTTTTGTTCTCTAACATTTTTTTCTTTTAAACCTTTTTCAGTAATGCGTCCCCAATTAATAGAATTGTACAAATCAGTGGCAATTCCATGCCAAGAGGAAGTGGCTCTGGATTTAAGCCATTTAAGGGTGGACCTCCACGACGATTCTGAAAATTAGCTCTCTGCCACGGTTTCAAGATAATTTATTGAAATCTGTAAACTTTACTTGACTACTTATGAAGAGGACCTCTGACTTGCTTGAGATTTCTGTCAGACTTTTTCTTTTTTCTCTTTTTTTAAAATTTAACCTGATTGCTTTTCTCAATTTTGGAGAAGATGTTTAAATAGTTCTGTTGTAACTTTTAATAGTTTTGTGTATCATTCAACTTTTTTTCTTGCAGCACCAAGACACATTTGAAAAGATAGGAATCAAAACCATTTTAATGCTGTGTGAATATAAAGCGTAGTTTGCAGGTGTGTGGTAGTAGTTTAATTTCCAGCATTAGCTCTGTGGTGTCAGGCTCTAGAGTTACTTCTTGTCACCAAGCGTTTTCAGCCTCCATTTTGAAGGCTGTTTAAGCTTAAAAAGTCTGCTGTTTAATTTTTAGAGAATAAGATTGTTCCTTGCATTTCTGAGTATTATGTAACCTATTTTTGCAGAAGGTACTGTTACATTAAGTGCATCTGTGTATCCTGGTTTTAAAAAATGTACTCTTTTTTGAAATAAACCTTCATATTCTGTATAGTTGCTAAAGCGTTGAGAACCTTTTTAATTGTAAAATGAGAACCGATTTTCAGTTTAGTGTAGCAGCACACTTGTTCAGGTTTGCATGGTATGAAACCAAATAGATTACTGAAACCTTGGCCATGAGGTTTGTATCACTGAGGTTCTTAGACTGAGTTGTGCAGGTAAGTGCACTTTTAGGTAATCTGCACTGTTTGATGGATAAATTCCATCTCTGGGAATTGTGTGGGTATTAATGTTTCCATATTCCCAACTATGTTGAGAAGTGGAAAAAAAAAAAAAAAAAAAAACCCAGGTTCTAGATTGGTGAATCAGTTGGGTTTTGTAAATACTTGTATGTGGGAAGGCATTGTTGTCTCTTTGTGAAAATAAAAATCCACACCTGGAAGTGTATGTGTCTTTGTTTCCAGCTTTTTAGGTGTTAGTCCTCCAGCCGTTTTCCTTACTCCAAGTAATTGACTAGGTTTAGAGCTTTAACGACAGACTTTTGGTTTTTGTTCCTAGGAAATAAGTCTAACTTTGACTCTTCATCTCAGTAACTGGGCAGCACACTTTGTTGAAGTGTTGGAAACTTAAGCACTAATCTTACTGGTTTTTTTCTTTAAGGCATCTTTTCCAGGAAAGTCCTTCAAGGTAAATTCAGAATAGCGCCTCTTAAAGCCTCACATATTCCTTCATATAAATCAGTGATGAGTAATTCAAATGGTCTAGATTCTTGGAAAACTCAGCAGTCTGCTCATACAGAGTAAAAGATGGGTGCCAAGGGATTGCTCTGAGGCCACCTTTTGATTTGAGAAGGAGTCTTTATAGAGGTTCTTGTAAGTGTCTCTGAGTGGCTATGGCTGTGCCCATGAGATGGCTCAGACTTCTGAGTGCTGTGGGCAGCCAGGGTACCCTTGTCTTTGACTCTTTGGGGGAACTGGCACTTTTTGTATTCTAGATTTCATACCCTTTTCTTCCCTTCCTAACTCTACAGTTGTGGGAGCAGGTGTGTGTGTGTGTGTGTGTGTGTGTGTGTGTGTGTGTGTCTGTCTGTCTGTCTGTCTGTCTGTCTGTCTGTCTAGGGGTCTTCTTCATTTCCTGATCCCCTCTGCACTTTGTAGAATGGCACAATGGAAGCCTCAGTATGTATTGGAGTGAACTAACTTTTGGTCTGCCTCTCTTTGTGACTTTGGGTCTCTGTGTCACTTCTGATCTTTTTTCCTCATTTGTAGAGTGGAGCTATGCTTACCACAAGGGATTACACAGTTGCTAACATTCGTAAGCATTTTATGTGCTGGGCAGTGTACTAAGCATCTTTAGCGCGTTGCTTGCCTAATACTCAAAAGAATACTACTAACTGTAAGTAACAATTATTTTCCTACCCATTTTTCAGATGGGGATCTGAGAAGTAATCTCTTAAAGTATTAGATCTTTGATTTGTTATAATCTCTTCTACACCTACACTGAATGGTACAACAGTCTACAGACTGGTAGGTAGTTATTTTTTCCTCAGTTTGCCATAGTATAGCATTTTCAAGTTGGAAAAAAACCAACAAAACTACCTTCTGAAATTTTGGCATTGAGTTTGGGAGTAGCCCTTAGGGTTCAGGGGCACCAGTTAGTAGAGATCTGGCTGGCTAAGGATCAGTAGTGAAAACCAGTTTTAGAAATTTTATAAAGGAAGATGGGTTCCTCAAAACCAAGGAAAAGGAGAAAATTTTGTTACTCTCCATATACTTGTTGAGCAATCCAAAAATGTTTCAGCAATCCAATAATATAGAAGGTTTCATTGATTTAGGAGGAACAGCTTACAGTGGTTCAAGAAAAAGCCCGTCTTAGCAAGCTTGGGCAAGACACTGAAGTCAGAAACTACACATGCCCAAAATAATTGTAAAAGAAAAAAAAAACTTAAGAGTTGCATAGAAAAATTTAGAAACCCCTTCTGCCTATGTTTGTATCCCTTGCTAGATTGTCACTTAACTCAGTTCCTCCATACTTAAGCCTGTTCCAACAGTTAAACATGTACTGAATCCTTACTGTAAAAATGTCAAATTACTTTTGTATTCTTTCCAACTTCGTCAAATCCAGCTCCTTACCTAAAGATGAATCTTTTCCAGTACCTCCAGTGCTTAATTCGCTTTCCTCTCAGTGCCTCTGATCTAACATGTTCACTTACCTCCCCCACAAACTAACTAATCCTCACAAACGTTTAGTCACTATCTTCAAAGTCCGTAAGGCTGCCATACATAAAATTCTCTTTCCTACGTCACTTAAACTGCATCAGTCAACAAATACTGCCTATTTTTACCTGCAACGAATTGTTTTCTGAAATCCTTAAGTGCTTCCTGCAAAATAAGCTATCTTTCCTTTCTCTGTTATACTTAGCCCTTCTAACCAGGCTTAACAGTCAGGTTCCAAACAGTTAATTTTCACCTGTGTATTCTGTGCTAATTACCTTTATTTTATGTCCACACCGGCAAACGGCATATATTTTTCTCTTCTCTGTTTTAAACCTTCAAGTTATCACCTCATCTCCCTTGGAATAAATCTAAAGTCTTTGGAGTTGCACTACTTCTCTCACCTCATTTCCTGCTACTCTCCTTGCTCCCTTTGTTTCCATTGCATTGGCCTCTTCTTGTTTCTTGAATACAGCATCCCGTCTCTGGCCTTTTGCATTGATTCCTTGATCTGGAATGCACTTCCCCCACATACCCACATATCTCTTCATGTCTTCATGAAAATGTCATGTTCTCAGTGATGCCTTCCCTGGTATTATATTTAAAACTGCCACACTCTTAGCCCACCCTCAGTATTCTCTCTGCCCCTTCCCATCTGACATTTATCATTTGTTTCTCCCAACTTGGATGTCAGCTCCAGGAGGGCAGCAGTTTTTGTTGGTTTTTTGTTTTGTTTTCACTGCCATATCGTGAGCCACCTGGCACTTAGTAGCTACTCAATATAATTGTCGAATAAATGTATGGAGAATTCAGAATTTGTATAGAAGGGGCTTAGGGGCTGCAGTCTGGTAGGAATGGGGGTTGGGGTAGGGGGTCTGGGCTTTATCTTGAAATTGCATTGGTGTAACCGACACACTTTTCTAAGAAACCTTGAGAGTATCTGGTGAAAATTGAGGTAAGGGCTTGAGGACGGCCAAAAGCCTCTCAAGCCACCCTTTGGAGAAGCCACCAGTAAGAAATGGGACCATTTAGAGACAGGCTGCCCAGACCATCAGATGTAAGCCACAGAGGTGATGCCTGCCTTAGGCATGAATATTAGTCATTAGATCATCTTTGCTCCAGCTCCAAGCTCACCAAATCATATATTTGCTTCCCACTTGGATTTGCCATCGGGGTTAGGAAGCAAGAATATGAAATCTGCTCAATAGTTACATTTTTATCAGTTTATTAGAGACTGCCTAAGTACATCAAAAGCTCAAGCAATAACCAGTCATTTGGATAAAGATAGCTTTCCTTCTCTAAAATTTCTAATGACATCCATCAAAATATATTAATTCATTAATTTACTCACCATATGCTGCCAGGCCTTTGGGAGATGGAGTGGAGTGGAGACAGGTCAGATGCCATGACAAGTAAGATATATGGTGCATTCCTTAAGTATACGATAATAAAACTAAAGATTCTAAAATATTATTCTGTAAGATAAAGAACAGTTGAGGTTGAGAATCACTCTGGAGATATAGCTCAGAGTGAGAAGGACCAAATGTTCTTTTAAGAGCAGCTGACGATTTTATGAGTAGTAGAGTTTTCCTCATCACTGCTCCAACATGTCATTTTAGTTTCAGAAACACCGTCTTTTGCTAGTGGGATGAGATGCTCTGATTAATGTAATTTTCTAGTTAACTGATGATTAATAACTTCATATAGTTGAATCACTTGGGGTAGGGAAAGGGGAACTTCGGCATCAGCTTTAGGAACTTGTGTCCAGGGCTTTCAGAACTGTCTTGGTGGAGCTTTGAAATATTAATACTATGTATTAATTAGATAAGAAGTACTTTGTTTTAATTCTGTTAACTGGAGAGTCACCTTTAAAAAGGATTACAGATAGATACCAAGATTGAGACTAGATCCAGAGTTAGAAGTCTTGGAGTCTGGTTCTGATCCTACTAACTGGAGCATATAATCTAACCTTTACGGTTCCCAATTTCTTTATCCACAGATTTATGGCTTTTATGATTCCTGTCTAACTTATAATAAAAATTCAAATGTAGGCAACTGTGGTCATTCTAACTAATCACAGGAGCCTAAAGGGAAAAAAAGTCTTGTCACATAATAAGGTAACTAATACTTCAAGCTTAATGTTTGTCAGGCATGGTAAATATATTATGAGCTTGACTGTCATCACAGAAGTTAGTATTTATTGAGCACTTACCATGTGCTAGGCATTGTACTAGGTAATTTACATGCATTAACTTATTTAATTCCCACAACAGGCTTATGATTTAGGTATACGTACTGCTATTATTCCCATTTTAATGTGTGAAAATGAAGGAACAGTTTGCTCAAGATCATAAAGATAGCAAGTGGTGGAACTAGGATTCAAACATAGGCATGTACTTCGAAGAAGATCACTTCAAGTCATCTCATCCAGTGTAGGGGAGATATGACCAGTGACTTATATGTGATATATTTGATACCACACAGCAAATAATTTCTAAACATGTCCTCCTCTATATGACAAAATTATTTTCCATAATAAGCATTTCCTGTATTCTTTAGTTTTAAATTAGTGATTAAAAAAGAATTTTCAGTTTAAAAGGTATTACTGCAGTTCAGTAAAGTACTTTTTGCCTTAACTAAAATTTGTACTTACAAAGCAAAAATATTACACTTTATAATTCTCACTCTATTTAACTATTTAAAAAAATTTAAACGTAAAATCTCAAGGTGGAAATGGTGAATGACAAATGAGGTAACTCGAGGTCTAGTTTTCGGTGTATAGGTCTCGCACATATTTTGATAAATTTATATTTAATATGTTTGATGCTATTATAAATAGAATTTTAAATTTCAGATTTCCATCATTTATTGCTAGTATGTAGAAATACAGTTTTTAAATTTTTGAAGTAAAATTTACAAATAACATTATGCATACATTTCAAGTGTACAGTTTAATGAGTTTTGATAAGTGTATACACCCAAGTAACCACTACCATGTTCAAGATGCAGAATATTTTCATCTAAAGGTTTTCCTCGTGCCCTTTCCTGGTTATTACAGTTCACATGTTCAGCCCTAGGCAACAATTTATCTGCTTTCTATCACTAGAGATTCTGTTTCCTAGAGTTTCATATAAACAATCATAAAATAATCTCTACTTTTGTATCTGGCTCCTTTTGTTCAGTGTAACATTTTTGCAATTCATCCATGTTGCTTTGTATATCAGTAATTCCTTTTTGTTGCTGTATAGTATTGCACTGTATGGGTGTACTACAATTTTTTTATGCATTCACCTATTGATTAAAATTTGAGTTGACAGTTTTTGGCTATTATGAATAAAACTGGTATGAATATTTGTGTACAATTCTGTGCACATGTTTTCATTTCTCGAGTAAATATGTAGGAGTGGAATTGCTGGGAACGTGTGTGTGTATATATATGTATATATATATAATATTTATATTTTTTATTATGTAAGGCATACCTCATTTTATCATGCTTCACAGATACTGCTTTTTTACAAATTGAAGGTTTGTGGTAACCCTGCATAATGGTGCCAATAGCAAGGCTATTGGCACCATTTTTCCAACAATATTTGCTCACTTCATGTCTGTGTCACATTTTGGTAATTCAATATTTCAAACATTTTCATTATTATTATATTTCTTATGGTGGTCTGTGATGAGTGATCCTTGATGTTACTGCTACAACTCGCTGAAGACTCAGATGGTGGTTAGGACTTTTTAACTGTAAAATATTTTTATACTTATTTATTTAATTATTTATTTAAAAATGTAATCATTAAGGAAAAGTTGATATTTAACATGATACAAGGCTTTGAAAAATATGGACTTTGTTTTTTTAGTACATAAGAGGATAAACAAAGTAACATTTGTTTTTTTTTAATATATCATTTTATTTATTTTTAACTTTTTATTTTATATTGGAGTATAGTTGATTAACAATGTTGTGATAGTTTCAGGTGTACAGCGAAGTGATTCAGTTACACATATACATATATCTGTTCTTTTTCAAATTCTTTTCCCATTTAGGTTGTAACATAATATTGAGCAGAGTTCCCTGTGTTACAGAGTAGGTCCTTGTTGGTTATCCATTTTAAATATAACAGTGTATACATGTCAGTCCCACACTCCCTAACTGTCCCCTTCCCCCCTGGTAACCATTAGTTCGTTCAAAAAGTCTGTGAGTCTGTTTCTGTTTTGTAAAAAAGTTCATTTGTTTCATTTCTTTTTAGATTCCACATATATGTAGTATCATGATATTACTCTTCCTCTGACTTACTTCACTCAATATGACAATCTCTAGGTCCATCCATGATGCTGCAAATGGCATTAATTCATTTTTAATGGCTGAGTAATATTCCTTTGTATATAGGTACCACATCTTCTTTATCCATTCCTCTATTGATGGACATATAGGTTGCTTCCATGTCTTGGCTACTGTAAACATATCGGGGTGTATGTATCCTTTTGGACCATGTTTTTCTCTAGATATATGCCCAGGAGTGGGACTGCAGGATAAAATGTAGCTCTTTATTCAGTTTTTTAAGGAACCTCCATACTCTTCTCCATCGTGGCTGTACCAATTTAAATTCCCACCAACAGTGTAGGAGGGTTCCCTTCTCTCCACATCCTCTCCAGCATTTGTTGCTTGTGGATTTTTTGATGATAGCCATTTTGACTGGTGTGAGGTGATACCTCGTAGTTTTGATTTGCATTTCTCTAATAGGTGATGTTGAGCATCTTTTCATGTGTTTGTTGGCCATCTGTATATCTTCTTGGGAGAAATGTCTGTTTAAGCCTTCTGCCCATTTTTTGTTTGGGTTGTTTGTTTTGATGATATTAAGCCACATGAGCTGTTTGTAAATTTTGGAGACTAATCCCTTGTCGGTTACATCATTTGCAAATATTTTCTCCCATTCTGTGTGTTGTCTCTTTGTCTTGTTTATGGTTTCCTTTGCTGTGCAAAAGTTTAATTAGGTCCCATTTGTTTATTTTTGTTTTTATTTTCATTACTCTAGGAGGTGAGTCAAAAAAGATCTCGCTGCGACAAAGTTCAGTTTATCAATTTTTGTTCAAGGTTCATGCATACGTTTTGTCCTATTTTGGAACTCTTTGCCTACCCCAAGATCACATATGCCTTTCTCCTACGTTTTTGTCCAGAACTTGTATAGTTTTAGTTTTTTGATTTAGATAAAATCTATTTCAAGTTGATTTATGTAAGGCATACGTTAAAGGGGTGAGGTACATTTTTTTTTTCTATATGGATATCTAGTTTTTCCAGTATAATTTGCTGAAAACACTATCTTTTCCCAATTTATTATCTTAGCACCCTCGTTTAAAAGAAATCAACTTACCCTATATATGTAAGTCTGTTCTGCTCCATTGATCTGTATGTCTGTATTTTCACTAATACCATAGTCTTTATTTCACCCCTTTGCATTTCCATGTACGTTTTTATTTATTTATTATTATTTTATTTTATTTTGGCGGTACACGGGCCTCTCACTGTTGTGGCCTCTCCCGTTGTGGAGCACAGGCTCTGGACGCGCAGCCTCAGCGGCCATGGCTCACGGGCCTAGCCGCTCCGCGGCATGTGGGATCTTCCTGGACCGGGGCATGAACTCGTGTCCCCTGCATCGGCAGGCAGACTCTTAACCACTGCGCCACCAGGGAAGCCCTCCATGTAAGTTTTAAAATCAGCCTACCAATATCTACCCAAAAATGCTGCTGGAATTTTGAATGATTTATGTTGAATATATAGGTAAATTTGGGGAGAACTGACATTAACAAACAATATCAAACCTTCCGAACTATAATTAGTGTATCTCTTCATTTAGTAGGCCTTCTTTAAAACCTCTCAGCAATGTGTTTTAATTTTCAGTGTATAAGTCTTAAACAATTTTTGTTAAACTTATCCCTAAGTATTTAATGGTTTTGATGCTATTGTAAATGGTATTTAAAATGTTTAATTTTTGATTGTTCTCTGCTGCTATATAGAAACATAATTGGTTTTTGTATTCTGAGCCCTTATATCTTGTGACATTGCTAAGTATACTTATTAATTCTACTAGCTTTTCTGGAGATGCCGCAAGGTTTTTGATGTACACTATCATGTCTTCTGGAAACAAAGGCAGCTTTATATCTTCCTTACCAACCTAAATGCCTCCCCTCTCCCATTGCCTTATCGCATTGGCTAGTATCTCCAACAGAATGTTGAATAGGAGTTGTGAGGGCAGACATTCTTGCATAGTACCCAATTTTAGGGGAAAAGCATTCAGTCTTTCACCATTAAGTGTGATGTCAGCTGTGAGTTTTTCATTTATACCCTTTATGAGGCTGAGGAATTTCCCTGCTCTTCCTAATATGCTAAGAGTTTTTATTGCAAATTGGTGTTGAATTTTGTCAAATGCTTTTTCTGTATCTATATAGATTTTCCCCTTCATTCTGCTAATATGCTGAATCACATTGACTGATATTAAAATTTTAAATCAACTTTGCATGCCAGGGAAAATTCATACTTGGTTATGGAGTGTGTGTGTGTGTGTGTGTGTGGCTGGATTTCATTTTCTGCAATTTTGTTAAGGATTTTTTTTTTGTTTCAAAACTGCTTTGTTGAAAGATAATTCATATAGCACACAATTCACCCAGTTATTTCGTTTGGATTGACATGTACACACTACTATATTTAAAATGAATAACTGACAAGGACCTACTATTTAAAAAAAATGGAGAGGGGACAAGAGAATGATATAGATGATATGAGATTGGCCATGTGTTGATAATTCTTGAAGCTAATTGATGGATTCATGGGACTTTATTATACTACTCCTTCCACTTTTATGTATGTTTGAAATTTTCTATAATAAAAAAGTTTTAAAAAATAAGAAAATCTAGAAAAAAGTATACAACTCAATGATTTTAATACATTTACAGATATGTACAGCAATCACTACAATTTTCACCTCAAAAAGAAACCCTGGGGCTTCCCTGGTGGCGCAGTGGTTAAGAATCCACCTGCCAATGCAGGGGACACGGGTTCGAGCCCTGGTCTGAGAAGATCCCACATGCTATGGAGCAACTAAGCCCCGTGCGCCATAACTACTGAGCCTGCGCTATAGAGTCTGCAAGCCACAACTACTGAGCCCACGTGCCACAACTACTGAAGCCCGTGCGCCTAGAGCCTATGCTCTGTAACAAGAGAAGCCACTGCAATGAGAAGCCTGCACACCACAACAAAGAGTAGCCCCCACTCACCACAACCAGAGAAAGCCTGCACGCAGCAACGAAAACCCAACGCAGCTAAAAATAAATAAATTTATATTAAAAAAATAAAAACTCTGTACATTTTTTAAGATTATTTTTATTTTTGGCCGTGTCAGGTCTTCGTTGCTGCACACAGGATTTCTTTACTTGTGGCAAGCGGACTACTCATTGCATTGGTTTCTCTTGTTGCAGAGAACAAGAGAAACGGGCTCTAGGTGTACGGACTTCAGTAGTTGTGGCATGCAGGCTCAGCAGTTGTGGGTCACCGACTTTAGAGAGCAGGCTCAGTAGTTGTGGCCCACAGGCTTAGTTGCTCCGCAGCATGTGGGATCTTCCCAGACCAGGGCTTGAACCCATGTCCCCTGCATTGGCAGGCAGATTCTTAACCACTGTGCAACCAGGGAAGTCCCTGTACTCTTTTTACTTTTTTTTTTTTTTTGTGGTACGCGGGCCTCTCACTGTCGTGGCCTCTCCCATTGCGGAGCACAGGCTCCGGACGCGCAGGCTCAGCGGCCATGGCTCACGGGCCCAGCCGCTGCGCGGCACATGGGATCCTCCCAGACGGGGGCACGAAACCGTGCCCCCTGCATCGGCAGGCGGACTCCCAACCACTGCGCCACCAGGGAAGCCCCCTATACTCTTTTTAAATTGTCACCTCACTCACTTCCCTCCCCTGCCTCTCATCCTAAGCATCCACTAATTTACCTTCTGTCTATAGTTTTGGCAATTCTGGACATTTTTGTAAATGAAATCATATATTTTGTGACTGGCTCTTTTCACTTAGCATAATGTTTTTAAGGTTCATCCCTGTTGTGGCGTGTATCAATACTTCATTCCTTTTTATGCCTGAAAAATGTTACATGTATGGTTATATCACACATTGTTTATGTTTATTCATTCAGAGTTGGTTGATGGACATTTGTTTTCTCTTTTTTAACTTTTTATTTGGTAGTGGAGTATAGTTAACAATGTTGTGATAGTTTCAGGTGTACAGCAATGTGATTCACTTATACATGTATCTGATGCACATTTGGTTTGTTTTCATCTTTTAGCTATTGTGAATAATGCTATTATGAACATTCCTGAACATGTTTTATGTGGGCATATGTTTCCATTTCTCTTGGGTATACACCTAGTAGTGGAATTGCTGGGCCATATGGTAACTCTATGTTGAGGAACTGTCGTGCTGTTTTCCAGATTGGCTGCACAATTTTATATTCCCATGAACAGTATATGCAAGTTCTGATTTTTCCTTTTTCTTACAATATTTACTCTCTTTTTATTCTAGCCAATCTAGTGGGTGTGAAATGATATCTCGTTGTGTTTTTGGTTTGTATTCCTCTGATGAGTTATAAAGCCGAGCGTCTTTTCCAGTGCTTATAGGCTATTTGTACATCTTCCTTGAAGAAATGTCTCTTCAGACCTTTTGTTCATTTTTTATTGTTATTTGCCTTTTTTTATTGAGTTGTAAGAATTCTTTATATATTCTAGGTAGAAGTCCTTTATCAGATATATGATTTGTAAATATTTCCTCCCATGCTGTGGGTGGTTGTTTCATTTTATTATGGTATCCTTTGAAACACAAAAGTTTTAAATTTTGATGAAGTACAATCTACTTTTTTTCCTTGATGCTGTGCTTTTGGTGTCATTTCTATGGATTCATTGCCAAACCAGAAGTCATGAAGACTTACCAGTATGTTTTCTCCTAAGAGTTTTACAGTTTTAGCTCTTACATTTAGGTGTATGATCAATTTGGGGTTAATTTTTTTATATGGTATGAGGTAAGGGTTAAATTTTATTCTTTTGCATGTGTATCATCAGTTGTTTCAGCACCATTTGTTGAAAAGACCTTTCCCCGTTGAATAGTATTGGCACCTTGTCAAATTCAGCTGACCATAGACATATGGTTCTATTTCTGAACTCTAAATTCTATTCCATTGATCAGTATGTCTATCCTTATGACAGTAACATATTTATTTTTGTTGCTTTGTAGCAAGGTTTGAAATCAGAAAGTTTGAGTCTTCATTCTTTGTTCATTTGTTGTTGTTATTTTTGCTGTTAAAGACTTTTGTATTGTTTCCATGAGGAATATTAGCCTGTAGTTCTCTTTTCTTGCAATGCTTATGAAGGTAATACTGGCCTCATAAATGTAATAGAGAAATGTTCCCTCCTTTGCCTTTTTCTGAAGGAGTTTGTGTAAGATTGGTATTATTTTGTTCTTAAATGTTTGATAGAATTTACCAGTGATGACATTTGGGCATGGAATTTTCTTTTGAGGAGGTATTAAATGTACAGACTCAATTTTCTAAATAGACGCAAGGCTACCAAGATTTTCTGTTTCATCTTGAAACTGATTTTGGTAACTTGTGTCTTTCAAGGAATTTATCCATTTTATGTAAGTGATCACACTTATTGGCAGAAAATTATTAATACATTGCCTATTGTCCTTTTAATGGCTGTAGGATTTCTAGTGATGTCACCTCTTTCATTCTTGGCATTTGTTTGTTTTCTCTTTTTCTCTAGGTCAGCCTGGCTAAAGTAATTTAAAATTTTTTCTACCCTCAAAGAACCAGCTTTTTGTTTCATTGTTTTCTTTATCATTTGTCTATTTTCTTTCCATTTTTTTCCTTCTCATTCATTATTTCTGTCTACTTACTTGGGTTCAATTTGCTCTTTCTCTCTTAAGGTAGAAGCTTAGATCATTTTTTATAGGCCATTTTCTAATTGTTTATAACATTTAAAGATTCTTTTGATGGTGGGATACAATGATACTTGGATAGATGAAAGGCAGAACTCTGTTACTTACAGCTCTGAACAAGAAAAAGCTACCATGTAGTACCATGAGAGATTGCACCCAGGCACAGGGTAACAACAAATTAGAGCTGTAAGGGGCAGCCTATATATGGTAAATGAGGTGTGGTCAGTTAGGTTTCATGACTCTTCTGTGGATTGGCTAATTTGAATGATTTAACTAGGGGCATAGGGACTGTCTTGTCTGGTACCTTCTCCCAGGGCAGTTAGGTTGGGTGCATAGTGGCCTGGAGTGTGAGAGCCCAGTAAGGGAAGTGGTTGGGTGTGGATTTAGCCACTCAGGAAGGGAAACTGACTTGCCACTAGCCAGGGGCTTAAAATTGATCAAGATAGTGTTTTTAACTTCTCGATATATATTTTAAAGAAATGAAGTCCGGATCTTGAGGAGATATGTGCACTCCTGTGTTTACTGTAGCTTGGAAACAACCTAAATGTTCACTGATGGGTGAATGGGTAAAGAAGATGTGTGTGTGTGTGTGTGTGTGTGTGTGTGTGTGTGTGTGTGTGTGTACACATATATACAATAAAATATTATTCAGCCTTTTAGAAGGATATCCTGCCACTTGGTACAACATGGATGAGCCTGAAAGACATTATGCTAAGTGAAATAAGCCAGACACTTAAAGACGAATACTCCATGATCTTACTTATATATGGAATCTAAAATAGTCAATTTCATAGAAGCAGAGAATATGGTGGTTGCCAGGGACAGAAGGAAGGGGAAAATAGGGAAATGTTGGTCAAAGGGACAAAGTTTCAGTTATATACGATGAATGAGTTCTGGAGGTCTCATGTACAGCATGGTGACTATAGTTAACAATACTGTATTGGGTACTTGAAATTTCTTGACAGAGTAGATGTTAAGTGTTTTCAGTACAAAGGAAGGAAAAGAAAAAAATGGTAGCTATGTGAGGTGACGGATATGTTAATTAGTTGGTTGTGGTGATCATTTCACAATGTCAAAACATCAAGCTGTACACCTTAAGTATGTACAGTTCCTATATGTCAATTATATCTCAATAAAAAATATCTTAAGATAGCATTAAAAAAATATTACAATTGACCCCTAATGTCTTATCATCAGTTTTGAGTTCAGTTATTTGGGGTATTTGAGTGGCCTGAATAGTAGAGTAGAATTTTAGAGAGTAGAGCATAAGTTGCCCTGAATGGCATAGAAAATATTTTATTGTGAGAGTGAAAAGGAAGAAAACAGGTAGAAGTACAAGGAGTCCTAATGGGCTGGCCATAACTAAGTTCCCCATTTACATGGCATTAGCTATGAAAACAGATCTGAAATTTCTGAGGTCTCTAACAATATCTTGGAGTTGTCAGGTATGTTAAAAGTCCAAGTTATATTTTTCATGACAATATCTTGGTGTACTTCTTGGGTTATGGTGGTAGGTTCTGCGGTTATATTGTTGGAGAGAATGAATTGAGAGTTTAATAAGGTATATATAAATGTCAGTAGTATTTGTAACCAAGGGGCAAGGGTAGTGTGGTAGCCATGGTCAGACATGCAAGGTGAGAAGTGGCAAGCCAGAGGGGTGGGTAGGAGAATGCAGAGGGGAGTGGGCTCATATGAGGTAGTTGCCTCCTGGGGAAAGCAATAATTTTCATTAATTTTTAGAATGACACAGATCGTAGTGCTATGTGGGAAACAGGGTTTCCCATTAGACATGGGAGTATAAAGGTGTATATTTTGGCAGAGAGCAAGGAGTATACTAGGATCATGGGCCACATAAACAGCAAGCATAACAGAAAACATAATAGAACCCCTCATAGCAAAAGAGGAAGAGCAGTAAGTGACCTGTGTCTAATTTGTCAGTGGCTTAGGAGAGGCCACCCATGGGCATAGCTTGGGCAGTGGTCTCAGCATTTGGTGCGCAGATCTCGGACAGGAGAGATGGTGTCTGAGGCGATGTCATCTAGTGGTGAACTCCTGGACCACAGCAATGGCATCTGGGATGTGGGACTGGTGCGTCCTTCCTAAGTGGATACCCATTCAGATTGATAGGGCTCATGTTTTTCTGACTTTACGGTATAAGAAGAATAAGCTGCTTGTGGAATTTGAAGGCAGTGTTGGGCCTCAGAGCTTTACTTGCAAGCTTAAGTCAAGAAGCTTTGTGGGTACACAGCTAGCAAAAGGGATGCTGGCATCCATGATACTGCCATAATTGGGCCAAAGTACCAGAACCCAGTTGGCACATTTAAACCCCCATATAGGGCTGGCCAAATCTAAAAACTCCCAACAGTCCAAGGTTTTCCCCAGATGGGTAATGAAAGGAATTCTGCAACAAATAGGTTTTAAATCTTATGGCCTGATTTAGGTGCATGTTACTAACAGGTTGTTTGTTTTTTAAATATCCATGGCTGAGGTGGTTAGAGATCTAGACTTAAACTGCAGGCAGGTCCTCCAATTAAGCCAATTATTATGGGCCTTTTGCTTTATGAGTTGGTTTGATTGTTGGCAGGCAAGCTGGCAGGAACTTTGGGCTGCAAAGCTTGCATTAGTTACACTTGATGGTATGCAGGCCTCAACATTTGCTGTGTTTGGTTGAAACAGTGACTTACTTGGAGTGTTTGGGCCTCCAGACTGCAAACCAACAAAAGCACACAGACCAAAAGTAACAAGACAAATAGCCAATGGAATGGTGTGCAGCTGCACTTGGCAGGCTTTTGTTGCCTGATATTGATCTCATCATTATGGGATATGGTGTTGATTTTATTACCTCTGAATGTAATTTTCATTCACTAAGTGGGATTTTCTATTTCCCTTCTTGGCAGTCTACACTGTCTATGGAAATGGCCCTGGACAACTAATTTTTATTTCCTTGAGAGGATTGGAGTGAGAGCTCAGAAGAATTACCCACCCCTTTATTATCTGGATATTGAAGATTTCAGGTAGTGGAAGTTCGGGCTCAAAAGGGTCCCCTATCCAATGGGCAGGTGCCTAGCCTGACAGATAATGAGTCCAAAAGGACTATGCATCCTTGATCTAGCCTTCTACCCTTACGGGGTGGGAGGCAGGATTGAAAATCCATAAAGATACAGGGAGACATTATTAAAAGGGCCTCATATATAATGAGTCTCCATATACATAGAGGAAAGACATAGCCTCTAAAGATAGGAAAAAGCATTGGAAAGTTTTAAGTTGCTATAAGGTGTAAGTTATCCAAGGAGACTTAAATTAAGAGAGATTAAAGCCTGGGGCAAGATAGAGACCCATTTAGGGGTCTATTTGCAGACGAGAGTAAAATTATGTCATTTGAAGAGACCATTATGTCTCTCATTAAACTGGCTGTCCAGGACCTTTGGGAAGATAAAAGTGCAGTTGAGGGCCTTTCCCCAGAGCCCAGAAGTATGTATTTTGAGAGTGAAATGTGTGCCTTGGTGACTATCAGTAATGTCTGGAACTTTGAAGGGGATGAATGAATGGTGAGGCTCTGTATTATGACCTTAATATATGTAGAGGCATGTGTGACTTTGATTTATATCTTGGATACGTAAGGCAAGAGGTTTTGAGTCCTTCACCTCGACAGGAGGGGGCAACTCTTAGGCAATGGCCCAAACGTTTATAAAAATGTGCAGATGGAGCAATTTGCTGACTAGGGCGTTTGGTGCTAAGATGACTACCCGCCATTTGGCCAGTTTTGCTGACCCTTGTGTCTCATCCTTCATCGGGACATCTCAGTTAAGAGGTGAAGCAGCAACGTTGCACTGAGCTTCCTCACTTGTGATGGTGGCAATGCTGTACACTCTGTGAGCTCACCATTGCTGTTCACTCAGTTAATCCCAAGTGGCTCCCCAGGGGGCCAAGCAGTCTGGAGGGGGAGTGACATATGGTAAGGGACTGAGAGCAAAACGCCATTTCTCTTTCAGGTGGAATATGCCAGGAATAAACCAGTGGGCCCAGGTTTGGCTCCATTCTGCATCACGGAGGCCTCAGTAGCAGTGCCAAGCTTGTGAGGTGCTGCTTCCATGACTCAAGGCATAATGGGCAGTTGTGTACTGAAGGTCACAGGCTCAGGGTCTGAGAGCCTGTATTTCCAGGATATCCCAGTATGTGACCAGCAGTTTCTGCTCTAATGGTATATATAGTGTGAGGCTGAGAAGGGTAGTTTCCTGCATTAGAAGCCTATGGACAATTTATGGCTGTCATAGGTGGTCCAGAGACTCCAGGAGGAATGTGGGGAGTTGTCAAAGCCTCTACAGCAAAGGAATCTCTAAAGGCACTGAAGGAAGTGCCTGTTGACTTTAGTTTGGACAGATTCTACAGCCTTTTGTTGAAGGGAACCCCATTTAAGATGGGCTGATTTATAAGTAGTGGCATCAGTGAGATTAAGTAAAACTTGTAATTGAGTAATATGTTGCCTTCAGAATTCAGAAAGGACTAAAAGATGTTGGACTTGTGTGTCCTTAATAAATATGTCAAATGAATCTCCTGAGAGGATGTCATCAATGCAATGGAATACTGATGCTCCTGGAGAAAGGTGAATGCAGTTAAGATACTGTCTGCAAAGATTGTGTGTGATGGCAAAGATGTTGAGAGACCCCATGGTTAGCCTAGTAAAGGGGTATTACGTCCCTTCAGAAGTGAAGGTGAACTGTGGTTGAGAGGCTATGTAAATAGGCACCAAATAGAACATACTAGAGAAATCTATAGTAACTAAATATTTACCAGTCTCTGATTGGATGGCATTAGTAATTTCAGTAATATTCAGTATTGGGTATGCAGGCCTTAATGGATGGGACCACAAAAAGTAAGACTGTAGTAAGGCACTCTGAGGCATCATGATTTTTTTTCTAGGTTTAAGAACAGGCAAAAGTAGGCTGTCAAATGGAGAAACAGTGGGAGCAATAACCTGTTCACTAATTTGGTCTCATATAATAAGTTTCCATCCATGGAACTGTATTTTACCCTCAGTGGGCCACATTAAGTACTTTAACTAGGAGTCTGCGGGGGGTCTCTCTTTTTTTTTTTTTTTTTTTTTTTTTTTTTTTTTTTTTTTGCGGTACGCGGGCCTCTCACTGTTGTGGCCTCTCCCGTTGTGGAGCACAGGCTCCGGACGCACAGGCTCAGCGGCCATGGCTCACGGGCCCAGCCGCTCCGCGGCATGTGGGATCTTCCCGGACCGGGGCACGAACCCGTGTCCCCTGCATCGGCAGGCGGACTCTCAACCACTGCGCCACCAGGGAAGCCCTGTGGGGTCTCGTTTTGTCATGCTAATTTGTAAGTGCCAAAGACTTAAAGTGAGTGTCTATGCTCACTTTGGAATATTTTAGGGCAATGCGTGTGCTGGCTATGGGAAATTAAAGCAAGGCTATAGTTTAAGTGAGGCATAACTATTTTCCATTTTATATTTAGTTATTCTCCTATGATTATTGGGGTACCATGTTCAAATTTAGTGAGATCCCCAGGTATAACTAATTTGAACTCCAGTGTTAAGTCCATGAAGCTGTGCGAATTGGTACATTTTAGTAAATGTTAAATTCAGAACCTGCACGTTGTAGAGGCACAAGAGCCAATCAGCTCTGTTTTTATCTTTTTGTTATATAAGTTCTTTTAGCAAATTTTGGATTTCCAATTGGCTCAAACTGTGAATCTTTGTTTCAGTTTAATAATGTGTGTTTGTGTGTGTATTCATTTATTTTATTAGCTTCTCCTGTATCCAGGCTCCTTTCCTTTCCTTTCTTCTTTTTCCTTTCATTTCCTTCCCTCTTCTTTCTCCCTTTTTCTTTCTCTCTCTCTCCCTCCCTCCCCCTCTTTCCTTCTTTCTCTTTCCTTGACTTTTCCCCTCCCTCCCTCTCTTTCTTCTTTTCACCTCCTTCCCTCCCTTTTCCCCCTCCCTTCTTCCCTCCTTTCCTCCCTTCCTTTGACACTGGATATACTGGGGGAGGGGGGTCCTTTAGTCTGCTCATATTTTTTTCCTCCAGAGAGCCTTTAATCAGTATTGTTAGGGTTAGGGACCTCTCTCGTGGCAATGGTTGTCTGGTTTAAGGACCCTTGGCTTAAGTTAAGTTTGAACTAATCCCTTTCTGTGCTGCAGAAATACCATGGTATTTTTGAAAGATGGAAACCACTGTGCTACAGATCTGCCTTTTGCTTCATGGGGGAAGCCACAGCTTTCACTTTGTATCTCTGCCTGATGACTTATAGTGCCAACCTTTTAGGTGGTTATGGGAAAAGGAAGGGAAAAGGCATGGTCTACTCCTAGGTGGCTGTCTTTCCTTTCCAAAGGATCTGGGTTGGGACTTAGCACCAAAGGAATCTCTCTCCTTGGTACAATGCAGTGAGGAGCTCTTTGTCCAAAGTATCAGTCCCTTGGCATGTGTTATGTGGTGACAGCTACTAAGGCGCCAGCACCGTCTAGGGGTCTTGCATTATTGGATAACTTTAACAAGTATTCTGGGTGGGGAGGTGCAAAGATGAGATATTCCTCCCCCTCTCCTGATTGTTTTAAGATTTTCTATTTATCACTGGTTCTTAGCAATTTGATTATGATGTGTGTTGGTGTGTGTATTTCCTATTTGTGATTTGTTGACCTTTGTGACTCTGTAACTTTTTATATTTAAATCGAATTGGAAAATTTTGGCCATCTTTTTTTGTTTTTTCTACACTCTGTACTGTTATTCTAAGACTTCATTTACATGTATTTTCTAAGATGATGTTGTTTCAAGGGTCACTGAACTTCTGTTTATTTTTTTATTCATTTAATCTTTTTGCTTTTCTGTTTACCAGTCTTTTCATCTGCAATGTCTAATCCACTGTTAATCTTATCCTGTGAAAATTATTTCACATATTTTAAAAAATCTCTAAATGCTTTATTTGGCTTTAAAAAAATATTTTTGATTTCTCTTTATTATGTTCATGTTTGCCTTTAAATACATAAATATACAATAGTATTTAAGGTCCTTGTCAGCTAATTTAACATCTCTTATAATCCCTTTCATTTGAGGTTTCTTCCTGGTTAGGGATCACATTTTCTTGGTTTCTGGAAAGTCTAATAATTTTTGACTGGATGCTGAATTCATAAATGCTGTATTGTTGAATGTCTGGATTTTGTTGTCTTCCTTCAAGGAATGTAAGGCATTTAAGTTATTTATCAGTTTGATAAATATGAGCTTTGTTTTCAGGATTTGTTCATTCAAGGGATAGTTTAATCATAATATTGTGGGGTGGCTTCTTTGTGGTCAACAATGTATGCCCTAGTTGATCACCCAGAACTCTCTGCTTTGGCTGGTTGAAGCTTGAACTTATTGCCCTGCATGCCTCTGGGAACTGTTCAGTTTAAAACTATATATATATAGTTTGTTGGGTTTTTTTTACCCAACCTAATGAATTTGTTTTTTACTCAGCCTAATGTCTATTTAGGTCTTCTGCTCATTTTTTGACTGGGTTGTTTGTTTTTTTGATATTGAGCTGCATGAGCTGCTTGTATATTTTGGAGATTAATCCTTTGTCAGTTGCTTCATTTGCAAGTATTTTCTCCCATTCTGAGAGTTGTCTTGTCATCTTGTTTGTGGTTTCTTTTGCTGTGAAAAAGCTTTTAAGTTTAATTAGGGCCCAATTGTTTACTTTTGTTAATATATCATTATTAGTGTATAGAAACACAACAGATTTCTGTATATTAATCTGTATCCTGCTACCTTGCTGAAATTATTTATTCTAATAGTTTTAATAATTCTAATAACTCTGTGTGGAGACTTCAGGGTTTTCTATATAAAGTATCATGTCACCTGCAAATAGTAATGGTTTTACTTCTTTCCTTCCAATTTGGATACTTTTTCTTTTTATTGTCTGATTTCTGTAGCTAGGATTTCCAATACTATGTGAATAGAGGTGGTAACAGTGGGGATCCTTGTCTTGTTCCTGAATTTAGTAAGAAGGCTTTCAGCTTTTCACTGTTGAATATTATGTTGCCTGTGGGTTTGTTGTAAGTGGCCTTTATTATGTTGAGATATGTTCCCTCTATACACACTTTGGTGAGAGTTTTGGACCATAAATGGATGTTGAATTTTGTCAAATGCTTTTTCTGCATCTATTGAGATGATCATGCAGATTTGTCTATCTTTTTGTTAATGTGGTGTTAACATTAATGTCAATGAACATTTGTTGATTGATTTATGTATCTTGAACCATTCTTGTGACCCTGGAATGAATCCAACTTGATCATGGTGTATTATCCTTTTTATGTATTGTTGGATTTGGTTTGCTAATATTTCATGAGAATTTTTGCAACTATATTCATGAAAGATATTGGCCTGTAATTTTTTTGTGGTGTCTTTGTTTGGTTTTGTTATCAGAGTAATTGTGGCCTTGCAGAATGAATTTGGTAGTATTTACTCCTCTTCAATTTTTTGGAATTGTCTGAGAACGACAGGTGTAAGTTCTTCTTTATATGTTTGGTAGAATTCCCCAGGAAAGCCATCTGGTCCTAGACTTTTGTTCGCAGGGACTTTTAAAATTACAGATTCTGGGGCTTCCCTGGTGGCGCAGTGGTTGAGAATCCGCCTGCCAATGCAGGGGACACAGGTTTGTGCCCCAGTCCGTGAAGATCCCACATGCCGCGGAGCGGCTAGGCCCGTGAGCCATGGCCGTTGAGCCTGCGCGTCCGGAGCCTGTGCTCCGCAACGGGAGAGGCCACAACAGTGAGAGGCCCACGTACTGCAAAAAACAAAAAACAAAAACAAAAAAAATAAAATAAAATTACAGATTCTGTTTTCTTTTTAATTATTTGTTTTTGGCTGCATGCGGGCTTTCTCTAGTTGCAGTGAGAGGGGGCTACTCTGTTGCAGTGCACGGGCTTCTCATTGCGGTGGCTTTTCTTGTTGCGGAGTACGGGCTCTAGGCATGTGGGCTTCAGTAGTTGTGGCACGCGGGCTCAGTAGTTGTGGTGCACGGGCTTAGTTGCTCCACAGCCATGTGGGATCTTCCCGGACCAGGGCTCAAACCCGTGTCCCCCGGCACTGGCAGGTGGATTCTTAACCACTGTGCCACCAGGGAAGTCCTCGTTTCAGCTTTATAGACACACATAGGGTCAAAGAGAAAGGATGGATGATGATATTTCAAGCAAATTGAAATGAAAAGAGGTGGGTTTAGTCATACCAGACAAAAGAAGACTGCAAGTCATATAGAGTAAGAAAAGACAAAGACAGTAATTAAATAATGATAAAGGGGTCAATACATTAAGGAGATACAACAACTGTAAATATATACACTCCCAACACCCTAGCACCAAACTATAATATGCAATTAATAACAGATTTAAGGGAGAAATAGACAACAATACAATAATTGTTAGGGACTTCTAAACCCCACTATCATCAAGGGATACATTTTCCAGACAGAAAATCCACAAGGAAACATTGGAATTGAACCACATGTTAGACCAAATGAGCTTAATAGAACATTCCACCAAACAGGAGCAGAATACATTCTTCTTAAGTGCACATGGAACATTCTCCAGGAGAGGTCACATGATTAGCCACAAATCTTACTAAATTTAAGGAGATTGAAATCATACCAACTATCTTCTCTGAACACAATGGTAAAAAAAAATAGAAATCAACAATAAGAGGAAAGTGAGAAGATGTGTACAAATATGTGAAACTAAACAACACACTTCATTTGACCAAAGAAGAAAAAAGGGAAGTTAAAAGTTATCTCAAAACAAATGAAAATGAAAACACAACATATCAAATATTGTGGGATGCAGCAAAAGCAGTTCTGAGAGGAAAGTTTATAGCAATAAACACATTTGTTAATAAAGTGGAAAGATCTCAAATAATATAACTTTACACCACAAGGAACTAGAAAAAGAAGAGCAAATTAAGTTCAAAGTCAGCAGAAGGAAGGAAATAGTAAGGGTCAGAGGAGACATAAGTGAAATAGAGACCATAAAAACAACAGAAAAATCAACAAAACTAAGAGCTGGTTCTTTGAAAAGGTAAACAAGATTGATGAACATTTAGCTAGGCTAAGAAGAAAAGAGATGACTCAAATAAAATTAGAAATGAAATGGTGAGAAATTGAAAATGTTTCTCTTAAGGTCAGGAATAAGGCAAGAATGCCCATTCTCACCACACCTATTAATATAGCTCTGGAAGTCCTAGCTAGAACAATTAGTCAAGATAAAGAAATAAAAGGCATCCAAATCAGAAAGAAAGAAGTGAAACTGTCATTATTTGCTGATGATATGATCCTATATATAGAAAATTCCTCAAAAAACTTGGAATTAGTCAACAATTTCAGTAAAGTGGCAGGATACAAAATCAAAATACAGTGTAGCATTGGTAGTATAGTGGTGAGCATAGCTGCCTTCCAAAATCAACATACAAAATCACTGAAGTATCTGAAAAAGAAATGAAACCATCCCATTCACATAGCATCAAAAATAAAAAATACTGAGGAATAAATTTAACTAAGTAAATGAAACATCTGTGTAATGAAAACTATAAAACTTTACTGAAAGAAACTGAAGAATAAACAAATTGAATGATATCCCATACTTATGGATTGGAAGAATCAATGTTGTTAAAATGGACATACTACCCAAAGCCATTCACAGATTCAATGCATTACCCATCAATATGCCAAAGACATTCTTCACAGAAATTGATGAAACAATCCTAAATTTGTGTTGAACCATAAAAGACCCTGAATAGTCAAAGCAATCCAGAGACAAAAGAACAAAGCTGGACGTATTACACTTCCAGATTTCAAACTATACTACAAAGCCATAGTAATCAAAATAGTATGGTACTGACACAAGAATAGACACATTGACAAAAGGAACAGAATAGAGAGTCCAGAATTAATCCCCAACATATACAATCAAGTAATATTCAACAAGGGAGCCAAGAATACTCAAAGGGAAAGGACAGTCTCTTCCACAAATGGTGCTGGGAAAACTGGGAAAATGCATGCAGAAAAATGAAACTGGACCCCTATATTTCACGCCACTCAAAAAAATTCACTCAAAATGAATTTTTAAAACTTGATACCATAAAACTAGAAGAAAACATGTGGAAGAATCTCATCGATATTGATCTTGGCAATAATTTGGGGGGTATGATGCCAAAGCACAAACAAAAAGAGAAAAAAAATCAACAAATGGGACTGCATCAAACTCAAAAGCTTCTGCACAGCAAAAGAAACAACAAAATGAAAAGACAATGTAAAGAATGGGAGAAAATTTTTGCAAACCATGTATTGGATAAGGGGTTAATATCCAATATATACAAAGAACTTGGTCACTCAGTAACAAAAATAACAAACAATCCAAATAAAAAATGGGCTGAACTAGACATTTATCAAAGAGGACATCAAAATGGCCAACAGACACATGAAGAGGTGTTCCACATCACTAATCATCAGGGAAGTGCAAATCAAAACCACAATGAGATATCATCACACACCTGTTAGAATGGCTATCACCAACAAGACGAGACAACAGGTGCTTGTAAGGATGTGATGTAAAGGATACCCTTATACATGGGAATGTAAGCTGGTCCAACCAATATGGAAAACAATATGGAGGTTCCTAAGGATGTGATGTAAAGGGTACCCTTAATACATGGGAATGTAAACTGGTCCAACCAATATGGAAAACAATATGGAGGTTCCTAAAAAATTAATAGATCTACCATAGGATCCAGCAATTCTATTTTTGGGTATATACTCCCCCAAAATGAAAACAGGATTCAGACGAAATATATGTACTCCCATGTTTATCGTGGCTTTATTCACAATAGCCAAGATATGGAGAAGGCCCAAATACCCATCAACCGATAAATGGATAAAAAAGATATGTACATATTAACAACAGAATATAACTCAGCCATGAGAAAGGAAGATATTCTCTCATTTGCAACAACATGGATGGACCTTGAGCAAATTATGCTGAGATAAATCAGATAAAGATAAGAACTGTACAATATCACTTACATGTGGAATCTAAAAAAGTTAAAACTAAAAAACAGTAAAATGGTGGTTACTAGGGGACGGTGATGGGTGGGGAATAAGAGTGATGGTGCTTAATGGTATAAACTTGTAACAAGTAGTAAATAAGCCATAGAGATCTAATGCACAGTGAAATAGACAATAATCTTGCACTATAATTATGTAATAGAAGCATCATTATGAGCAATCATATTAAACATATAAATGTATCAAAGTAACATGCTGTGCACATTAAACTTACACAGTGTTACACATCAAATTTATTCAATTAAAAAGAAAAAGAAAAATTAACTTGAAATGAATCATAGACCTAACTGTGAGGACTAAAACAATGACACATCTAGAAGAGAAGCAAATCTTTAGTGATCCCAGGCTTAAAATTTTGATTGCATACCAGAAATGTAGATGAAAAATATCAGAAATATAAGAAGTGGTTTAAAAAGGAAGGAGGTCATTGGAACATATTAGGTATGCAAATTTGTGAATGCTTCCGTAATTGTGAAGAGAATGGACTATAGAGTACTAGACAGGTTCAGTTTTAAATTTCAAGTTGCCACTAGCACTGACTTTTTGCAAGTTGCTTAATCTTTCAAGTTTCTGTTTCCTTAACTGTGATAGTATCAATCTCTTAAAATTGTTGTGAGGATTAAGTAAGACTAAGAATATAAACAGTTCAATGTCTGATAATGATAATATTCCAATAAATAGGGAGTACTGCTGATATAATGTTTATTAGTAACCAGTTAGTTCCATATTTTAAGGACTAGGACGTTCAGTGGAATGCCAGGGTTCAGAGGCTACTATATTTTATTTAAAGTATCACCACTTCTTTATAGTGATTTATTTAGTAAAGTTGGCAGCCCAAAGAAAAGTCCTCAAAAGGATGAAGAATCCTTTAAATGCTATCATCTTTTGCCTGAGTTGATTGAAGGGTAGCAGAATATGCCACCCCAAAATATGCCTCTTTGCAATAAGAATTATTTGGAGAAATAGCAGATACAGAAGAAGCTCTGAAAACAAAGTTGCTTTTTTGTAATGGAAATTTATACTTATAAAGGAAATCTTCCTTTACCAGAAAGAGGAGGACTAAATCACAAGGGAATCTAATAAATGGGGAAGGCACCAATTTAAAGACTTTAATCTGCGTAACAAACCTTGCTCTTGTTTACTTTTCATGGTTACTTCTGCATAACTGGTCTCCCACACACACTTTCTTTTCTCTTTAACTGAAATAGTAATTAAGCCAGAATTCTAAGCTACCTCTATGTTACTAATTTTTCCCTATCTCCCATGTAAACACATTATAAATTTGTTTTTCTCTTATTAATCTGTCTTCTGTACAATGCCCCAGCCAAGAACTTAGAAGGGTAGTAGAAGGAAAATTATTCTTTACTCCCCTACATGACTCAGACATTGTTGAAGGTGCTGACTTCAGCCTGTCTGACTTTTTTGGTCCTATGCTCTTGACTTCTACTGCACTTAATTTTAAAATTTAATGCCATAGCTTTAAATATAGATCATTGACTGTCCAAATATGGTCCTTCCTATTAAGTCTAACTTCCTGAATCTTCCTTGATAAATGAGTAAACTAATGAATCTCCAAGGAGAACATGTCACAATTTCCAAAGTCTTACCTGGAATTTATGATTATATTATTTTATGTATTCTGAAGTTTTGTTTGTTCCATGTTTTTCACTCTGGGCCATTCTGAGTCCAGGTTGATCTCAGTTCTTATGGTAGGATCAGCATTATAATTGGGAGAGAATCAAAAAATGTTTACTTTTATAAGGATTAAGGGGCCTTCCTAATTTAAAGGGGTGTTTTTTCACGTTTAAAATTCTTGGCTGGTAAGAAAAGTTATCCCTAGTCTGTTATCCACAATCTGTTATAATTTATTGAGTGTTTATTATGTATTTGGCAATTTAAGTACACTAATCTTTATGACAATTTTGAGAGAGAAATTATTCTGTTTTACAGTTGAGAAAAGAGGCTGTGCAGAATTCACTGGCTTTAAGACTAGTGAGTACAAAGGAGGCTAATAGGCCTGATTTTGAAGATTTCTGTAGGGTTTGAAACAGATGTGTCTTAAAAAGTCAAGAGTCAGAATTTGAACACAGACCTGACCTAGATTTATCTGTCCCCTTCCAGATATATTTGTGAGCACAGTCTCTGGAGTCAGATTGCTTGGCTTCAAATCTCAGCTCCAACAAATTAATAGGTATGTACTTCATAGGATAATATAAAGTGAGGAAAGAGACCCTGTAAAAAGGGTATGAAATGGGGAAAGAACAAGGCTGCTTACTTTAGTTTTGCTGAGGCTGCTGTTCCCCAAGCAGCCTAGGAGGATACAGGATGATACCCACGGAAAATCAGGGGAGTCAGGGGGTAGGGGGAAACAGATTAAGCATTTTGGTTTCTTCTATCTATATAACTTTTATGTTAAAGGGGAAAACTGATTAAATAACTTACTTATCTTACTTATTTAAAGGACAGGCAAGCAATAAAACTTACCACATAATATAGGTATTTAAAAAAATTCCTCTAAGTAGATATTAGGTTTGTTTAAAGTGCCAATGATCATGTAATATTGCCAAGAAAATCAAGATGAATAAAACATGATCCCTGTTCTTAAAAGGCTCATAGTCTAGCTTAAGTGCTATAAATGAGGAGAAGTCGTCAAAACACTGTGTGGAATGATTAATTCTGCCTAGAAGGCTGGGGAGTCTACTAAGAAAGCTTTCACAGGGACTTCCCTGGTGGTCCAGTGGGTAGGACTCTGCACTCTCAATGCAGGGGATCCAGGTTCGATCCCTGGTGGGGCAAATAGATCCCACATGCACGCTGCAACTAAGAAGTCCGCATACTGCAACTAAGACCTGGTGCAGTCTAAATACATAATTTTAAAAGAAAGAAAGAAAGCTTCCACAGAGAAATGCCAGATATCGGCTGACAAAAACTCTGTTGGACAAAAAAACTGTTGGACAAAAAACTTTATATTAGGATTGGCATGGTATAAAGAGAAAATATTCCCTCCTCAGTTATTGCTAACTTAGTCCTCCAAGAGAATAGAAGTATCAGATATAACAAATCTACCATTGGGATCAGGTAGTTAACTATTATATAATTTAGAGTTAATTGTTTCTTTATTCACTGTCTCTTGAGGGAAAAGCACTGTCTTTATCAAGAGTTGGTCCAAGTATGTTAAGAGTTAATCCTAAGTAAATGTGAATTAATGTCAATTCCCCATTTCCCCACTGTTAACATTTGTAAGAAGTAGCTTAATGAGATTAATATATATAGCAGAAAGACTTTTTGGTCTAAATATCAAAGTTTATTGAAATAAAATATAATCTATAATAAAAAATACTAAGGGTGTTATCACTGGTTACAGATTTAAGTATATTAACAAAAATCCAACATTTTAATCCAAGAATGACGCTATCCTTGTGGTACAATAACAAACATGAAATTAAACGTTGAATAATACTGAATAATTCTTTCAGAAATATTTTATATTTTCCCATCTGTGTTCAGTATGCCTTTTTTAGGAGTATCCTCCAAAAATGAAACTTGTGAAACTTAAGACTTTTAAAAATCAAATGGTTTTAGCATAATTAGCATATAAAACAATAACTTTCTTTCACAGAATTTCAGTTCAACCCTAAGCTAGCTAGATGCTTTTAGGAGTCTTTATTCAAAAGATGTATTTCAATGCTCTTTTCTATCAATCTCTAGGGTTGCTATTATTCTACAACTAGAATTAAAGCTGGTCATAAAGCAAAACAGATGAATTATTTCAGAAGTAGAAAGGGCATTAAGATAGTAAAGGAAAGGAGGAGAAAAAAAAATAGGCACTCGTACACAATCTATATATTTAAACTCTTTGAGAACTCTATTTCAATTGGCCATTCTTGGCCTGGCATAGAGATCTATCATAGCAACCTCCTGACCCAAATAGCTGGGCAATAAAGTGGAAGAAGAAAATTTGTTTTTTCTTGTATTTCAAGATCACTTTCTCTGCAGTCATTATACCATTTCACTTGCTACTCCTCCAAATATGTGCCACAAGCCAATTATTCTGCACAATTCAAGGAAAAAAGACTCACATGCACTAACTTTAGGAAGTGACTTTCAGGGTACCTCTGAAGTTTCACAAGTGAAGATTATCCCTTTTGCTGATTGTTGGGTAGCAATCATACATCAATCTCTGATCATACTGTCCTACTTGTGATATGTGGATGTGTGAAAACAATAGTGGTCATTTTACTGAGAAGATAGCATTTTAACAAAAACTACTGGAAGCTTTTCAAATCCTCATCTTTCAAACTCTGTAAAGCTTTAGGATATCCTATATACCTTGGAAAAAAATGGTTATTTCATACAACCACAATGTAAAAAACAACAAAAACTGACAAAATTGAGAGACATACAGGACAGATTAAATGCCAATCTTAGTCTGAAAACACATTTCATTAGTTAGAACTGCTCTGCAGGGTATTTCAGTCATAATGCTCATTTGGACAGGTCACTGATTTGGGAACTTAAATGGGTATTTCAGTTTCCCGAATTCCTATTAAAGCTGTGACTACTAGAGCCAAATAAGCTAGGATCACCTTCAGAAGAATTTTTGTCCACCCTCTAATCTAGGAGGCACCCTTGCCTCTCAAGATAGGATATTACAGTGAGGATAGATATAAGGTTTGTAAAGTTAATGGTGACAAATTATTAAGTGATTTGAAGGAATTCTTAGAATTAATATCAGATGAAGTAGAGACATTATAGAATAATACTACAACTTTTTGTTATTTAAATCTACTGTGGTTTAAAGCTTAGATTTTATGTTTCTGCCATGGTATTTCAACACCATATCTAGGATAGTACCATGCCCTAAAAAATATCTATTATAAGCAGGCAAATCTAAATCTCATCCTTTCTCAGCTCAACAGGATAAAGCTAAACTTGAGGCAAAAGCTGAAGACTTTTACCCTGTTTTTTGAGTTGAATTTTTCTGAGATCAGAAAAGTGAAATTAGAAACTAGAATCCTTCATGTAAAAACATATATGTATATCGCAATTTATTAAACTCTAATTTCTAATGGCAGAAACAATGGGATTAAGTAAGACATGCATGAGTTAAAATTTAGACAGATCTTCAAAATCAGTTAAACTTATCAGGGTCCTGCAATTTGTCCCTTAGACTGCATTATCTCTCTATTGCAGTATATTTTATTCAAGAAGCCTTCAATTATAATTTTAGTTTTAAAGTGGCACTAGAGAAGAGTAACCACAATTTTTTATGTTTTCCTAAGAGCTTTAGAAGTGTTGGACATCAGTAAAAAAGGACACAATTACTAGAGGACCTAAGAACTCTGGTTCTGGTTAGTTATTTTACTATTTTTGGTCACTTTCTAAAAGAAATTTAATTGTATATTATCAAATAACATTTTATACTTAAAAAACAGAAATAATTTAAATAGCCCTAAAAAGGACAGTAATTAAGAGATCTAAATGAATTCCATCCATGCAAAAATGTTTACATATATGTATTAGTAATCTGATCCCATTATACTCTGTTCCATAAAGAGGCAAAGAGAATCTAAATATTTAGAAATATGAAAGATATCAGAAAAAATAGATTTTTAATGCTTTTACACTCCCCAGATACTCTTGGTTTTGATCCTATAGCCCACAGAACACAAAAGCAACTGTAAAATACTACATTTGGGGAAGAGGGAATTCCCTGGCAGGGGACACAGGTTCGATCCCTGGAGAGGGAACTAAGATCCCACATGCTGTGCAGTGTAGCAAAAAAAAAAAAAGTTGGGGGAAGAGATGATGCCATGCTCAAAGACAAGATAATTCTACAAACTTTGACAGCATTAAAAAACATACACACAAAAAAACTGGCTTTAGAAATATTGTCATTGAGGGAAAAAATCTACACATTCAAGAACAAAAGATGTGTGTAATATTTATGATTATTTCAGTAATACCCTGTGCTTATACTATGCCCTTTATTCCAAGGTGCAAAGCACTAAAAATGAGCATCCTTTAGATATTTAGAGTAAACTGAGGCATGGTAAATTTGCCGAAGGCAAGGTAAAAGCCAGGTTTTTAGACAAAATGATTCAGAATTTCACATTTCCCATACCTTAAAATACAAATTATATGCCATCTTTAATGCCTCCATCTTATTTTATCAAACATTAGTAAATTTATTATTATAGTGTAAGTTGTATGCCCAAATATTCTGTGATAGGTAAAAGCCATAAGCTTTCCAGCATGTTTTACAATAACTCCATTGAATAGGAAAGTTAAATGAAATACAATCAATTTGCTTTTTGCTTTTTTAAAAAATGAGATTGTTTTAGGACAGTTCTAGAAATTCTTGCCTTGATTTTTCTGCAGCAGAATTTTACAAATATCTGCTTTATATGCCAACATTAATATGATAGTTCTTTCCTTAAATATATATTTTACTTCTAGTCCTCTTTCCTCTCAAGATCTTCTGTCTCTTAATGAACTGAGTTGCTGATTCATTAAAAACAAAATGTTAAGGTTTTGTGAAAGTACAAAATGGTTAATGTTGGGTTCAGTCAACTAATCTCTGATAGTAACTTGCTTAATTAAGCTAAGATCAAGAAGTATGAGGAAGAATTCAAAACATAAGTAGTCAAATACTAGAAATTTTAGACAAAAAACATATACATATATTCCAAAGACTAATCCTAACCTTAAATCTATGTCTCATTCAACTACTAACTTGACATCTTGAAACATGAAATAAGTTACTTTACCTATGCACATTGAAACAGCATATTATAGGAAGCAGCCAATTCCAATTTTAGCTGCCTCAAACAGCTTGGTGATGATGATTCTTAAATCTGAGACTCCTTTGAGAATCTATTACAAGTCATGGATCCTTGCTTCAAACACACACACACACACACACACACACACACACACACACACACACACACACGATGTATTTTTTAGTGTTGATAATGTATTATAAATCACAGCGTTGTTGATTCAATGGGATTAACATGAAGAAAATTTTCATACTGTTAACAAAGACTGGTTACTAACCTTAAGGAAAAGTCTTTGAAGTATGAGACAGTTCAATGACCATATCCATTCATTCATCTGCTTCTTTTGCTAGCTCTGGTTGCAGAAGAGGTGACTGGTTGATGCAAATGTGTCTCTAATCTAGCCTATAAATCTTAAAAACAAAAATGTTTAAGTTCTAATTTCTACTAGCAGTGCACATGTAACAGTTTTCAAGCATTACAAAATACTGTGAAGGAAAGACTTTAATATACCACTATCAAATTCCAGTGTACCTAAACCAACAAATGTCTGAATATGTAATTTGTTGACTTGAGCAAAATAAAGACATAATAGCTCTAAATTCTTTATAACTTTCAAGGATGGGAAACCAGTATCTCTCAGAAGTTTTTTTTTTTTTTTAATAGAATTGAACATTTAATTTTCCCCCACAGTATTCAAAGTAAACATTTTATCATTATTACTCTTGGTATATCAAACTGAATTCCAGGAATGTAAGAAAGACTGACTGGGAAATACTACATAGAAAAAGGTTGAATTAACAAACACATTACATTCTTAGTTATTTCTTATAAGTATACATTGACATTTACTTATCTGATAGCAGCACTGCTGGTTTTGAGTGAATTTTTTTTTCTTCTAATGGGACTGCAGAATGGCAGTGTTATCTTTGGAACAAATTAAGACAGTAACAATTAACAGAGGAATACCTTCTACACATATATTTTTCAAGGGCAATAAATAGTTAAGTATATAATTATGGAAAAATATGCCTTAAATATGTTTTTTAAAACTTCTCAGGATTTATTGTTTTGCTTCTTAATAAAATATAATGCACTGTCACTACTATCTGTTCTGGGAAAAACAAACCCTGAGGTTTGAGTTTCCTCCTTTAACCAACAGAGTGATATCAAGAATAAACTTGGCCTAAAAATTAACTTGTTTGAGCCAATAGAGAATTCTGTAGTACATGTGATTACTTTAGCAATATACACATATTCTGGGTTATTATCAAGAGACTCACCAAATATTTTGTATGAAAGTTTTATACCCCAAACAGGTTCTCTGATGACTTATGATGCTAGCATATGAAATTTGAAGGAATAACAAATGGTATAACATAAACAGACATGCAATATAGAAGGATGTAAAAGATACAGCTTGACCCTGGATATTTCCCTTAGAATAATTTCTTCCATAAATAAGACTTTACTTTTTACATATAGATTTATCTTATATCTGGTCCTGGATCACGGAGAATGTTAAGGACATAGCTTAAGAAATCAAGACCACATTTTTTTTGTAGTCTTTTGTCACCCCAGACCACATAAAGCATTCTCCAAGTGGATGCTCAGGTTAGATTAAAATGCTCTTGAACAAACAAATTTACTGAGACTTAGAATGTAAATCACGTAACTACTTGCAGCAGCAATAGTCTTTTCAAAAATGACTAAAACAAACTTTTAAATATAAAGCATATAAAAAGGACTATTAAGGATAGTTTTCCAAACTATAGAAATACAGGAAAATATGTGTTGCCTTATAATAAAGTTCAATAAATATTCTTTCTGAAACCTACAAACACTATGTTATAGGTTTATTTGGTTCTCATAAGTTAGAATAATCTGATTGCTTCTACATAAATTCCTCCAAATTCTTATCCTCAAACAGATTTTTACTAATGCTTTTCCACTAGACTCAGAGATTATCTAACATCTTTTCAAAAATGTGCTTTTTTGTTGGTTTTAATAAGTATACTTAATTTTCTAGAAAATAAACATGATTTAAAATTTAAGGTTCAAGGTATTTCTAGAAAAAGGTAGACACTGAACTATCTCCTTTTCTATTTCTACATCTCCATATTTACAAGGCCTAGCATCCACATGGTTTCCTCTTTATACTCACTTAGCACACTATCAATAAATAGTAACTGTGGTCCAAGTAACCTTTATTAAAGATTTCAAAATTCCTCAAATTTTATAACACTACAAAGTTATTAAGATTTGATTTTGATGAGTATTGGTGCTATATAATGTTTTTTATTGGAAAAGAAATACAAATTTTTTTTTTTCTATCTAAATTAAATCCAAGCTCCATTATCAGTTCTCAAGATATATCTAAAATGTACATTCCTAAAGAAAGGTAAAGCTGTTCAAAGGCTAAACCAGTCCAATATACAATTGAGGGTTATTTATTTTTGTTATTTTTGTCTTTTCTTTTCTTTTTAAATCTATATTAAACCCCTGGTTTCTCATGGATTAGATCATAATTTAACATTGTAAAAATTAATTTCAGAAATTATTGTGCTAATATTTAGATTCGAGGAAGGAAACAATGAATACTATTCATTGTTAGAACAGAAGATGAAATAGCTTACTAACTGATATGAGTTATGAATGTCACTATGACACAAATTTGCTGTGATTTGCTTATTTGGCTACAAGTGCATTATTTTTCATGAATGACAACACACAGCATTTTCAACTTGTAACATGAAACTCCAGCTCATAAAGAGTATACTGTGTGACTTGAAAAAGTCTGATTGTAACTAAGTAACAACCTTTCCCCTGAAAAACATGAACAAAATCCATTGGGAAATCAGGCACAGACGGTATTTATCGGTTTTTCTTCCTTTCCTCCTATGGTTTTGTTTCTGAAGACATACAGATGATTCCAACAAGATCCACACTTGTTACAAAATGACACAGCTATTTTTTTCCTTTTCTTTTTCTTTATCTTTTTCTCGAGGTTCCTTTCGTTTACGTTCACTATTCCCAGATTGTCTGCCACTCGATGGAGAGGCTTGTGCTGGCTGGCTTTGCTTTAAGAAAAATAAACAGGAAAAAATTACCACAATTTTTCCAAGATGCTTAAGCATAGTTATCTAGAAAGAAAAACTACAGGAGTGAAAGGAATTATTAATGGAAAAAGGCTATTGGTGTATAGACTTGTTATGTGATATGGTATCTGAATAACTGCCTCTATCATTCAGAACAGATATAATTAATGTATCCATTCTGAGTAAATGGAACTTCAAACAATAAATAACATATAGCATTATATTGCCTGAAGACTCAAATTCAAGATAATGTATGTTAAAGTTTAGGAAATGTTAAAGAAAGTGACATCTTTTGGCAAGCTACAATAGTTCTCCAAGATCTCATTAAATACTATAATAAACAGATTTTAAAAGGAGGGAAAAAAACCCCTGAGGACTCAGAGTGTGAAATGTGTATTCTGTGCAATGAGAGAACTTTTTTAGTGAAAAGCTAATCATAACATGGTAGGTTTTAAATTTTAAGCTTGGAGTAGTCAATATTTCTAGAAATAGAAATGTTATACCTATTTTAATAGAGACCTCTATATTTAAAGTTTCATCAGACCTTAAAGAGCATCAAGCTTTCTTGAATACCCAAATCAAAGGAATAGTTCTAGCATGGTACAAACATAAAAGAAGGGGAATTTTTTTTTCATTTAATGAAATGAGATTTAAGAACTAGAAACCCCCTTAGTTACATTTGCAGCGCTTAAAACATTTAGCTGGGGAAAGTGGAAAGGTGCTAACCTTTGTTGAATACTTAGCACATGTCAAACATTGGATTAAATGCTAACATTATTTATTCTCAACCACAAACCTAAGGGTTAAGTATTATCTTCTTTTTTCCAGATAGGGAAAATGAAGCTAAGAGACGTTGAGGACTTTGTCCATGTTGCACCTAGTAAGGGGAGACAGAAGCAGAAAATGCAAATCCACATTTATCTGGCTCCAAAGTCTACATTCTTTCCAGCAGTACTTTATACTGCCTTCTAATTGATAGGAAAGATCTGTTCAAATTGGTTTATATTGTTTGAAGCTATTAAGAACTTAATAAATTTGGAAAATCTTCCCATCAGAACCTCAGAAAAAGTAAATTTAACTAAATTAGAAATATATTAAGATAATCACAAATTTAGGACAATGTCATAAAATCCATGGATGCTAAAAATGCTAACAGAGTCAATACCTAACTTAAAAGTTTTTATCTCAGCACAGATTTCTTTATTGCTAAAGTGATCATTATATTTAAGAACCAGAACACTAGTTTTTACCTGGGCCTGTGTAGAAGCAGAAGCAGCTGCTTGTTCCTGTTCCTGGTAATATTGCGAAGCTCGTCTATCCTCTTCTTCTTGGAGTTTCTTTGCTAGTTCCAAATCACTGATTCCTTCAGGTATTTGTTCCCAATTGATCTCTTGGCTCTGCTGTTCTTGTTGTAGAGATAATGCCATAAGATAGTCCTAAGAAATTAAATGATAACCATTTTTAGCTATGAGATTTTATCCAAGAACTAAAGTGTGTGAATATAGGGATTATATCTACAAACCTATTGAGAGTGGCTTTTAAAAAACATACCAGAGGGTAAATGTAAAAATAGTTTTCTATTTATTTCTGTTTGGGAGGTATGAAATTATTTCAGTGATGCTTCCATTGTTATAAATATTTTAAATATTCATTTGAAATTCTTTCTAGAAGCAGTATATAAGGCATTCAGAAAAGCTTAAAAAAAAAACACATGTCTGTAGAAATCGTTACAAAGGAAAAAAGCATAAATAAGAAAGTTAAGATTACCATAATATCATTACACAGAGCCAACTACTGTTACCAATTAATATATAATTGTTATATATTTATCATTTTTTTCTATATTCATATACAAACACATCTCCCAACCCCTGAAACTATCATAATCTGCTTTCTTTTCCATTTAATGTCATAAAGTCTTCTGTTTAAAAAAATGTCACAAGAACTTCCCAAGATTATTTATTAAACATTCTTCCAAAAGATGATTTTTAAAGCCAACATAGCTGTCCATGATACAATCATATTCAGTTACTTAACTATGCCCTTCTCCTCCCACACACACACCCAGATTATTTCCTATGAGAGAAAGTGATGCATCTTTGGTCAAAAGTTATATTATCTAACATAACATCCACTTTTATTAAGAATTAGTGCTGAATGAAACTTGACTACTCTTGTGAACCTCCCCCAATCTACCCTCAAAATAAGAGAATTTTAAATAACCACAGAGGATATGTAAAAGGTTGTTGCCTGTGAAGACCTTGTACTATCTAGCATGATTATCTTACTGACATCAAGAATTTGTCCTTCAAATTTTTCTCCTCAATTCTTCAAACTCTGCTCTTTGCCAAGTCCCTTCCTTGCTACTTTTAAAGACAATATCATACATATATTCTCAACACCTTACGACTAGATTACTGTGGTAATCTATTGCTTTACTTCATTCCTGTGCCAATATTTTTTACATACAGTGGTTAGAAAAATCCTGTATATTTCTCTTAAGTAACACTTAAAAAACCATGCTCCTGTATATCTTCTGAAGGAAAATGAGTATGTTGATTATTATGGCTGTTTGTCAAAGGAAAGCCAAGAGTCCTAGAAAGATCAGTATTTGTTTGAATCAAGTATTCTTTCATCCATTCATAGCTTGCTATTCAAATTACCATTATAGAACTTAACATATAATATTAGTTGGTCAAATACCTGCCTCCCCAACTAGACTGCAGAATCTTTGAGGACAGGACAGAATGATTTATCTTTGTGTCCCCAGGACGTAGTTATAGTGCTCAATACAACTGCTCAATGAATAATGGTTAAATGAACACAGTCTCTATGCACTTAAATTGTTATCAGTGAAACATGTGCCAACTGTTTAACATAAACATATTTCTGCCTCAGTTGAGGAAAATGTCACATCACTGTTATACTTCTAGTAATAAACACACTGGTGGCTCTAGTAATAAACACACTGGTGGCTCTAAGCCTACCAACCAATAGCAGGCAAAAATCTCGTCTGTCTCAGTTCTAAGTAAGAATTCTGCTCAGTAGTGCAGCTCCTGCTGTGTCTGTTCCTCCTTACCTTGGACTCTAAGGCTTAGAACACCCCCCTACTCTTTATCCAGTGTATGCTATCTTTAAGACTCCCTCTTTTCTACTTTTTCTGACTAACCAAAATAGATCTCAAGTACGTACTTGTCGCTTCATCTCTACCACCAAGGCTAAGCCATCATCACCTCTTGCTTGGACTGCTAGTCTGCTTACAACCGTGTCCTTCCTATGCATTTGCCACATAGCAGGTTTTTAAAAAGGTAAAGTAGTGCTCGCTTCAGCAGCATAAATACTAAAATTGGAACGATACAGAGAAGATTAGCACAGCTCCTATGCAAGGCTGACACACAAATTTGTGAAGCATTCCATATTTTTTTACAGAAGTAGAAATATACTGTTATACACATGAAACACATAATGTTATAAACTAATGTTACCTCAATTTTAAAAAAAGGTAAAGTAGATCATGTCACTTCCATGTTTAATACTTGGCATACCTTCCCTACTACAATTAGAATAAAATTTAAACTCTTTACCATGACCTTCACAGTTCAATATAATCTGGCCTTCTGAACCAAAGTGTACAATTAATGTACATGTAGAATAATCACTTACCTATTTAGGAAGTGTCAGGAAAATTTCACAGGTATATTAATGAACAAATCTTTAGTTCAAAAATTTGGATAACTAAATTCACATTTGAAAGGAATGAGCACTTTAAACAATATGAAGAAGATAAAACAACAAATTTACCTGATCTATCTGATCTTGTTGTCCTCTGTATACAGTTTCAGGATCAGAAGGAGGCCGCAGATGAAATTCTGAGTCACAGAAATTTCCATCACCATCGACATTGTGTAGGCTTTCCCAAACAACTTTTTCTTCAGTGAGAAACCCCTGGTCTGTTACCAACAAATACAGTAGACCCTTAATAAGAAATAAGAAAAAGGACTGTTAAATTGATCAAAGCTAGTTAATATTTAAGAGAAATTGTATAATCTTTTTAAAACATATAATTATTCCTACTAGTTAGATCTGCACAACATACTAAATAGTTGACCAAGTAGATATCTTATTTGCTCAATGAATTATATCCACTTGGCTTTGAATATAGTTTATAAAAGGTACACTACAGTATGATGAGAAATAGGAGTTCTTGGCATGTTCAACTAATTCATAACTTATAAATAGCCCTTGGGGTTTTTTAATCTCATTTCATAAAATAGAAAAATACTATATAAGCTCCTAAAAAATACATCAGATAACAAATAAGACATAGTCACAATAAAATTATATCATATTTCCTGTTTTTTTAAAAAAATTAAGCACATATGACTAATCCATTTCATACCAATTTTTCCTTCTCTGCACCATTAGCTGCTCTTAATTTGTACACCAACAGTACTCTGTAGTTTTTCTATAGTAGCATTAAATCACACTGTTCAATGATTATGTTTTCTTCCTCATTCCCCAGACTGTAGTTTTTAATCTATCTCTGCCTAGTGTAGGCTGTATCATAAAGCTGAAGCCTAATATTTATTGAATTAATCAATGAATTCATAATGTATTTACAGTCATTACCATAGAATTTACCATTGATCTCTAATTGCTCATATGCATTAGTTTTAACTCCAATCATATGTAAAGTGTCCCTAGTATACCATATAACATTTGTAAGCCATTTTTTTTTTTTTTTTTTGCGGTATGCGGGCCTCTCACTGCTGTGGCCTCTCCCGTTGCGGGGCACAGGCTCCGGACACACAGGCTCAGCGGCCATGGCTCACGGGCTTAGTTGCTCCGCGGCATGTGGGATCTTCCCGGACCAGGGCACGAACCCGTGTCTCCTGCATCGGCAGGCGGATTCTCAACCACTGCGCCACCAGGGAAGCCCTGTAAGCCATTTTTATTTCAGATTTGCCAAGGACAAGACTTTCATTTACTTGTTCAGAATTCCCACTGGTTAATATAGTGTTTATTATTGCACAAGAATCATACTTTTCAAGTTCTCACTTATACACAATCTTAATAATTAATAATAAATTCCTTTAAAGAATTTGGTGGTGAGGGTAGAGAATTACTGAATAAATTTTGAAGCTTTAAAATAAGTAGTTGTTATTTTTGAACATTTACTATGTGTCCAGCACTATGAGACACAGCTCCTCCTAAAGTACAAAGTCTTTCCTGTTGTCTAGTAGCAGTTACATTCAAGAATCAGCTGTAGGTACTGATTAATTTACAAGGTCACTGAAATTACTAGTGCAACATGAAAAGGATTCATAAAGAAACACATTTTGGTATACAGTTTAAAAACATTGTTTTAAGCAAAAATTAAGTCCAGGCTCATGTTTTGTTTTGGTTTTTTAATCAGGTATGTCCCAATTTATCAAATATTGAATGCCTACCATATGCTTAGCACTATGCTAAGTGCTTGAGGATTCATATCATGGGTAGTAATCATCCCATCTTACTCTGGTATTAGTGCCCCTTTTATGTGACTTCATAGAATCCTGGACCTAACAGTATTAAGGCACTTCATACATTGAATTGCAGTTGTCTGTTTACTTAATCATCTCTCTTAATACATTTTAAGCTCCTTGAGGACCAGAGCCATGTTTTATTCACCCATGCAGACTCATTACCTAACATATTTTTGAATACCCAGTTAGGGTCTACCTTGTTCTGGGATAATTTAAGAGAAAAACTAATTTTCCACTGAATAGATCTGACCCTTCTATTTATACTTATCACAATGTGTTTCAACATGTTATATAATATCTAAGTTTTACAGTTTATTTTGTATAGATCATATATTAGATTGGCTGTTTGTTGGGAAGGAACTATAATCTTATCAATAATTTTCCTCCAAATGACACTTTAGGATAAGTAAATTCTGGGAGCATTTCTATTGAAAGCTACTATCATCCATAGCACATGAATATTTAAAAGTTTTAACTAAAAGTATCCATTTCTTGGTATAGGTGACCTGTCTTCTCATGGACCATCAGCCTCAATTTCTTCCTCTTTTAGATCTTGACATTTATCAAAAAAAGTCTGTAACTGGTCCACTGTCAACAATGCTGGTTATTACTTAAAATAACAAAGCATGTGTCAGTATAGTACTGAATACTTTAGGCCCATTTGTTCCTGAGAGTCTACAATTAAATCACCGTCAAGAATATTTCTTGGGGATTCCCTGGAGATCCAGTGTTCAGGACCTGGCACTTTCACTGCTGTGGCCCGGGTTCAATCTCTGGTTGGGGAACTAAGATCCCGCAAGCCGCATGGTGCGGCTAAAAACGAAAAAAAAAAAAGAAAAAGAAAAAAGTATTTCTTGCTTTTGTATCCCAGCACTTCTGTTAATATCTAGCCAAAGCTTTCTTTTCTAAGCCTTAAATCTTCTGCCTAATCTCACTCACCAGTCTCTAAAATATTAATTTCACAAAAAAATACAGAATGCATATATTAAGTTAAATTGTTTAATGTATAAAATGTATGTTTATTATTACATAAGAACAAATGACATTAGATAATTTTTATAATTTTTTTTTAATGGGCAATTAAATCACAAAAGATGACTGAACGAAAACCTGTTCTATCTAAAATACTCTGATAATTCTATATAGAGTATATACGTTACTTTTATTAACAATATACATAATACTATCACATTTTGTAAATTGGTAAAATAGAAGAAAACCTGATAATGTAATAAAAAAATTAAGTAATTCTAGCCTTTAATATACAGAGGAAAGCACTGCCTGAATATTTCTGGTTAACTAGCTTGGATTTGAATTATTTAAAGTCTTTGGACCTTAGTTTTCTTTTCTTATAAAGTGATACAGAAGCAGTGAGACGAGAGGATTTCTAAGGAATTTTATAAATTGAAAATGAACTTTACTTCTACTTAACAAACGTCAACCTCACCTACAAGTAACTTTCTTACCCACCCAGAGAGGCAGAGCTGTTTAGAGTGTGAAGTTAAAAGTCAGACTGGAGCTGTTTACAAGCTGTGTGGTCTTGAGCAAGTTACTCAGGGCTTTTAAGCCTGTTCTCTCAGATGTAAAGTGGGAAGTTGTGAAAATTAAATGAGATAATGAACGTAAAATGCTTAGTATAATGCAGGGCACATGAACAGCCCCTAAATCTATCTCAGTTTCTCTATCTATCTCCTTTCCCTGCCTCTTATTTAAAAGGAAAAGATGTATCTCTCTGCCTGTACTGTGGAATCACTTTTCTTACTCTGTTACATTTCTTTCCCCTTCCCGCCTCTAAAAAATTTTTTTAAAAGAAAGTGACAATTTGGAAATTCCCTGGTGGTCCATTGGTTAGGACTCCACGCTTCCATTGCAGGGGGCACGGGTTTGATCCCTGGTCGGGGAACTAAGATCCTACAAGCCGCGTGGCACGGCCAAAAAAAAAAAAAAAAAAAGTGACAATTTTTGATGTATCAACTACCTTTTAAAAATATCTAGATTAGGGCTTCCCTGGTGGCGCAGTGGTTGAGAATCCGCCTGCCGATGCAGGAGACACGGGTTCGTGCCCTGGTCCGGGAAGATCCCACATGCTGCGGAGCAACTAAGCCCGTGAGCCATGGCCGCTAGGCCTGTGCGTCCGGAGCCTGTGCTCCGCAACGGGAGAGGGCCACAACAGTGAGAGGCCCGCATACCGCAAAAAAAAAAAAAAAAAAAAAAAAAAAAAAAAAAAATCTAGATTAGGTGAATTTTTACTTAAGTGTAGCCTTCTGTGGAAAAAAATTCCCACCATAGTCTTAGTCAAAGAGAAAAGTGAATGGACAAACTTATTTTATTTTTTTAATATGGCTTTAGTACTTATCTTGAACTGTATCTCCTTCTAAACTACTCTCACTTCTAATCCCTAAATGTAAAGTAAAAAAGCAAACTAATAAAAGCCAACCTTAAACACCTTGGTTTCGAATATACTCCAGAGTTGTCAATAATTTAAAACCAAGAGGTAGAGGAAACAGTCAAGACATGGATATAAAAGTTGATATGGGGGGCTTCCCTGGTGGCGCAGTGGTTGAGAATCCGCCTGCCGATGCAGGAGACACGGGTTCGTGCCCTGGTCCGGGAAGATCCCACATGCCGCGGAGCAACTAAGTCCGTGAGCCATGGCCACTGGGCCTGCGCGTCCGGAGCCTGTGCTCCGCAACGGGAGAGGCCACAACAGTGAGAGGCCCGCATACCGCAAAAAAAAAAAAAAAAAAAAAAAAAAAAAAAAAAAAAGTTGATATGGGAAAGGGATGATCAAGGGGGAGTCACGATGGGGAAAGAACTAGGCGGATGTCATTATTTAACAAAAGATTTAGAAGCTAGGTGATCTAGACAGAGGCCACGGAATCAGTAGTTTATTTTAGTCAAGAGCAAGCAGGGGGGGGCTTCCCTGGTGGCGCGGTGGTGGGAAGTCTGCCTGCCAGTGCAGAGAACGCAGGTTCAATCCCTGGCCTGGGAGGGTCCCATGTGCCGCGAAGCGACTGGACTGGACACGTGTGCCACAACTGCTGGGCCTGTGCTCTAGAGCCCTTAGGCCACAATTGCTGAGCCTGTGGGCCACGGCTACTGAGGCTCGCATGCCTGGAGCCTGTGCTCTGCGGTGGGAGAGGCCACCGTGGTGAGGGGCCCGTGTGCCGTGGCGAGGGCTGGCCCCCGCTTGCCGCAGCTGTAAAGTGCCCGTGTGCAGCAGCGGGGACCCAATGCAGCCAAAAATAAACAAATAAATTTAAATTTTTATTTTTTAAAAAAAGAGCAAGCAGGAAGTATTAGAGAAGCGGAGGAGGATCATTAAAATAAAAAGGAACAACTAGATCTTGGATATAGAGAGAATCCCGAAGCAGAACAGACCAAAATGGGTCTGTTTCTAGGAAAGTGGGGATTTATATACAGCCCATTTTTATACTTTCAAATTTCCTGTCTGGTTAAAAAGTCATCTTACTATTTAGAACCACAAGAATGGCCCTGAAAGCATGTGCACTCTCACTAGCATATCCTCCTGCTACTTTCAGATCCTAATCTTAGTTATGCTGATGAAAAGCACAGATCTTCGTAGGATCATGTACTCAATGTGGATATGCCAAAATGATCTGCCCAATTTAACTGTACGAGATTAGATGGAATTACATGGAGCAAGGTAACATACGAGGTAGAAATTAGGGGTATATGTATTTTTGCCAATGGACAGGTGAGGGAAGAATAGTTTAATCAAGGGTTCATGGAGAGTGCTATTACAACTAATAACTAACAAGAGCTGGACTTGATTGCTTTGCTAGTAATGGAAAAGGTACTTGTCCAGAGTTTAGGAATGATAAACCACAAAACTAGAAATAAGAGGAGTTTCCAAAAACAGTAAGTCAACTAGTATCTGTTGTCAGAGAAAATGTCATGAGAGGCTGTGCAATCAAAACCATAGATCCATACACAGTTGAGAAGTGTGAAGTTTACTGGTAAATTATTATAATAATCAAGAATAGGAAAAAAGTATAATAGGGAAAAAATCAATTTAATTCACACATCCTCTGTGACTCTGTGATGACAGAAGCCCTAATTAAAAAGTCTATGGAGGGGAGAAGACTGTCAAAACAGTGCACAGATCACACACCCCAGCCCCAGAAGATGGGGAACTGCCTCAAGTCCCCCACTTCGGATGACATCTCCCTGCTTCACGAGTCTCAGTCCGACTGGGCTAGCTTTGGCGAGGGGATGGAGCAGGATAAGGAGCCGCCACCGCCATATCAGGAATAAGTTCCAGTTCCGGTCTATCACCGAACACCTAGCCAGACCCACCTAGCAACTCAGCTGACTGAAGAGGAACAAATTAGGATAGCTCAAAGAACAGGCCTTATACAGCATCTGCCTAAAGGAGTTTATGAACCTGGAAGAGATGGATCAGAAAAAAAGATCCGGGAGTGTGTGATCTGTATGATGGACTTTGTTCATGGGGACCCAATTCGATTTCTCCCGTGCATGCACATCTATCATCTGGACTGTATGGACGACTGGTTGATGAGATCCTTCACATGGAGCCAGTTGATGCAGCACTGCTTTCGTCCTACGAGACTAATTGACTTCAAGTGAACTATCATTTTTGGTGGTTTTGATCTTTTGTCACTGAGCCCAAAGAGCCAGGGATTAGGGATTAAGATCATACACAAAACGTTCCTAAATATTCCTGAATGGCTGCAGATGTTGGGGAAAAGTATGTGATATCTTAGAAACTTAGGGGGAAAAGTAGGAAGGTATTTTTATGTAAAGCCTTGACCCAGTGTTCAAAAATATAATTGTATTTAGATCTTGTTATTGCTCCAATACATAGGAATTGTGTAAAGTGTTAAAGCAGCTGTATAAGTTTAAACTGTGTATGTCAAAGATTAGGAAAAAGATAGTGGTTGTTTTTCCTAAATGAATACTTTCTTCTTCCCCCCACCCAAATTCTTTTCTCAAGTTGCTGGCATTTGGGTCAAGATTTTATTAAAAGCTACATTTTTATAACACTGGCACAAAAAAGGTAGTTTTAAGCTTGTTTGTACAGTTCTTTTTTTCCATTGGAGATGGAATTAATTGCCTTAGGTCTTTTAAAATAGTGTATTATTATCGTTAGGGCTGGCTCTATGCTTGAAAACCAGTTTATTTATAACCTGTTAGAAGTGCTGTATCTGTTTGCAGTTAGGAAATGCAGAATTCAAAGTGATCTCCTAGTGTGTAAGCAAGCTGAGATGCACTATCCCTTTTCTTTAAAAAATGAGTTAATGTGTCAAGAAACCAACTCTAGTAAAGTGGGATTTAATATTACCCTTTCTTATGTGTTTCACCTAATTATTTTGGTTGTTAATATGGTGATAACTAAAAGTCAAGGTAAATTTTAAACATTAACAATTCTGATTTATTGAGCTTGAATTATTCCACCATGCTTATGTAAAAATGAAAGTGGCACCATGGTTAAACTGAGAAAAGTTTCTCAGTTGTAACAATTTTGATTTATTCTTTCCTGTGACCTCCTTCCCTGTATTGTAGTGCTGAGGTTATTGAAGTTATATAAAACACATCTCTGTTTGTTTCTTGGAAGGACAGTCTGCTAGTGACTGACAATTCTAAGCAGGGAGAATTAAGATAAATGTGTTTCATGTTTTGCACACAATTACAGAATTTGTATAACCTGACTTCATAGTTGTGATCTCAAAAAAGACGGAATTTCTCTTTTATCTTTTTCTTGCAGTTAATATAAGCACACTGAATCTCTAAGCTTCTGAAGTGTTAGAAGTAGAGATGGTCTAGTAAGGATGTAGTTGTAATGTTTTATCCATTTAGCATGTGTTTATTTTTCTTAATGTACTCAAAGGTGACATATTTGTTCAACTCAGTGATATTACAGCTAAAAAATCATTCATTAGCAAAAGGAGAAGCAATCTCAACCCAACAAATCAGAAATGTTTCTTATTATTTTATATTGAGTTTAATATTTGACTTTAACACTTTTCTACATAAAAAACAAGTCTCTTGAAGGGTTCTTCATAATTGCATTATAGAAAAATTTAGTATGTCATAAGCACTTAAAGATTTGACATTCAACTGCAGCAGTATCTATGTTGGTTAATTTTCTTATAAGCCCCATGATGAGTTTGAGAAAAATTGAAAGAAATTAGATTATCAGGTTCTGTTAAATTGTTACATGTATCTTGCTTAAGTTTTTGTTCATTAATTTATATCCAATTACATAAAGCAAATTTGGAGGAAACACCTGAAGTGGTGCAATATTTTCAGAGATATTACTTTAATCTTTGTGTTTTCTACTTAAATATGATGTCTGTCATCAAGTATTATAGTCACTTTCTTTTTTCTAGATTGTTAAATTGATAAATGAACTTGTTTTTTTTTTTTTAAATCATCTTCTATGTTGCTGTTAGTCTTTATTACAAGGCTTCTTTCACAGAAGTTTGGCAGTAATATTGAAGGAACCAGGACTGAGCTGAATGCTTTTTTTTTAAAGGTACTTTGTATTCTTTAATTTTGATTTCCACATACCATGTTAAGAACCATCAATTTTGGCTTCTATCAAGTTAAATAAAGTTCTAATACAGCTGCAAAAAAAAGTCTATGGAGGGCTTCCCTGGTGGCGCATTGGCTAAGAATCTGCCTGCCAATGCAGGGAACATGCGTTCAAAGGCCTTGTCCGGGAAGATCCCACAGGCTGTGAAGCAACTAAGCCCGTGCGCCACAATTACTGAACCTGCGCTCTAGAGCCCGCGAGCCACAATTACTGAGCCCACGTGCCACAACTACTGAAGCCCGTGCGCCTAGAGCTCATGCTCTGCAACAAGAGAAGCCACCACAATGAGAAGCCCTCACACAGCAAGAAAGAGTAGCCCCTGCTTGCCACAACTAGAGAAAGACTGTGCACAGCAACGATGACTCAACACAACCAAAAATAAATAAAAATAAAATTAATTTTTAAAAAAAGTCTATGGAAATGGAATCATAAAGCTAGTAAACAGAGAATACTTTGTCCAGTTTTAGAAATACGGTTTGAGAGAGTTACCAAAAAGTTTAACCGAACAAGAGAATTTGCCCCTGCCTCTATCCAAAGTCTAGAGACAGGAGTTAGAACAGAGATATAATACTAGAGAAGTCAAAGGAGACACATACCTTCCCTTTGGTCAAACAAAAGTCCATGGCTCATACATCTCTGGAGTTCCAAAAGACTTTAGATGACAAAAATATTTTATACACAAGGTAGAATTCAGTAAATTGCTAAGGAAATTGGTACAACCTATAAAGAAACTAGAGATTCCCTCTCCTAGGTAATCCTTTTTGTCCCAACACAGACTTTTTCCTTGTTGGTCTTGGTCCTGAGATAATAATGGCATATGATACGATATGGGTACCAAAAAGTAAAAGAAAAGGATAAAGATCCTTTCTGCAAATCACAGTAAAAATAAGCCGCACTAATAGAATAATACACTTATAGATACTTTTGACTGATTGCCAACTTATAGACTGGCAGTTTATTATTATTATAGGTCCCTAGTTATAGACACCATTTATCTGTAGTAGAAAATATTCTATATTTTTTGTTGAAAGTATATCTAGAGGGACTTCCCTGGTAGTCCAGTCATAAAGAATCCGCCTTCCAATGCAAGGGATGTGTGTTCAATCCCTGGTCAGGGAACTAAGATCTCATGTGCCGCGGGGCAACTAAAGCCCACGCGCCTCAACTAGAGAGCCCGCATACTGAAACTACAGAGCCCACGTGCTCTGGAGCCTGTGCGCCACAACAAAGAGCCCAAGTGCTCTAGAGCCTGCACGCCACTAGAGAAGAGAAAACCCACATGCTACAACTAGAGAGAAGCCCATGCGCTGCAATGAAGAGCCCACACGCCACAACTAAAGATCCCGCGGGACTTCACTGGTGGTGCAGTGGTTAAGAATCCGCCTGCCAATGCAAGGCACATGGGTTCAGTCCCTGGTCCAGGAAGATCCCACATGCCTCAGAGCAACTAAGCCTGTGTGCCACAACTACTGAGCCTGCGCTCTAGAGCCCACAAGCCACAACTACCGAGCTCGCGTGCCACACTGAAGCCTGTGCACCTAGAGCCCATGCTCCGCAACTAGAGAAGCCACCACAATGAGGAGTCCACACACCGCAACGAAGAGTAGCCCCTGTTCGCCACAGCTAGAGAAAACCCGAGCACAACAATGAAGACCCAACACAGCCAAAAATAAATAAATAAATTTATTTTTTTAAAAAAAGATCCTGCATGCCTCATCAAAGATTCACGTGCCACAACTAAGACCTGACAGCCATAAAAATAAATAAATAAAATAAATATTTTTTTTAAAAAAGAAAGTGTATCTAAAATTCCATGGAATGAACTGTGTTTATACTCTAGTTGTTCCAAAGAGTTCACAGGGGCAGGAAGATGCAAAATAAAATGATCATTAAATATGAATGCATAAAATGGCCCTAAAAATCTCAAGGTCCTTCAAAAGTGAAATGTTAGAAGTCTTTATGAAGATCTAATGCAGCAGTAAAAGTAGGCATATCTTGTTGGAAAAAGCAGTTTTCTAGTTTTTCCTTACTTATATCCTTACAGATTCCCTAGGGCTCAAGTTTATAAAGAACTACAGAAACTCTTAACAACCCAGCAATTAGTGGTACAGAATAATAGTTTTAATGCTGAACAGGTTTAATAAAACAAGGGCACAATCTTCCATCTTATTTCCTTATCAAGCAAATGGAGGAACCCCTTCCTTAAATTTTAGTAAGTATTCCTTTAAGGCTTCTAGTTTTACACCAACAACTGAAGAAGTGCTATAGATTTTGTGGTAAGTCGGTTATCAGTCACTGGGTCAATTAGGAGGGAAAGTGTCTCTGACTCTTATAAAGAATGTACTCATTGGGTACTTTGCCAGAGTAAAGCAGTGTCTAATTTAAAGACCCTCAGAACTGGAAAGAAAGTTCAACAGGAATATAGGAAATAGAACTGAGAGAATTATAATGAGGCAGATACAAATAGCCCAAAGACCCAAAAGATTCCTGGAAAACACAGGATTTATGCCTAAAAAGGACTTACTTCACCAAATGTAACACAAGGTCCTAGATCCTGGTTTGAACAAACCATTTGGGGGACAAATGGGAAATTTGAATATGGACTGGGTATGAGATGATATTAAAAATTATAGATAACTTTGTTAGATGCAATAATGGTACTGTGATTTGAAAGGGAAATGTTCTTGTTTAGAGATACATTTTATTTATTTTTATTTTTTTTGCAGTACGCGGGCCTCTCACTGTTGTGGCCTCTCCCGTTGCGGAGCACAGGCTCCGGATGCACAGGCTCAGCGGCCATGGCTCAGGGGCCCAGCCGTTCCGCGGCATGTGGGATCTTCCCGGACAGGGGCACGAACCCGTATCCCCTGCATCAGCAGGCGGACTCTCAACCACTGCGCCACCAGGGAAGCCCAAGATACATATTTAAGTATAAGCAAAAATATAAAAATAGATAAAAAAATACAATGTCAAAATTGTTAAAAGTAGGTGATGAGTATAATAGGAACACATTAAATTAGTCTCATCATTTTTCTGTAAGTTTCCAATGTTTCATAATAAAAAGTAAAAAACAGTGCTACTGTTTCAGTTTGGTGGTCACTATAGAAAGTAATACCATTTCCCCCTAGTGACTGGCCACCAGGATAGTTGTTTCCATTTATCCCTTCTATAAAAATAGTACTACCAGGAATTCCCTGGTGGTCCAGTGGTTAGGACTCATTGATTTCACTGCCAAGGGCCCAGGTTCGATCCCTGGTTGGGATACTAAGATACTACAAGCCACGTGGCATGGACAAAAACAAAAAAACCCACAGGACTACCTTTTAAAGAATGGTGTTGTTGTTGTTTTCTAGGAAAATATTTATAAGTTTGGACAATATCATGATGTACATAATATCAAGCCCCTAAATTCCTTTGCTCTTCTAATCTTTGATGCACCTACTTAACGAAGTCCCAAATCTAGGATAACTAACTACCTTCACCAGGCCTACACTCTGATGAATGCTCTTGCAGAAAAATGACACAAGTGGTATATTCATGTAATAATTACCAGCCTTAACACTGCCTAGTGATTCTTAATCTCTCGAGTTAGTCCTTTCTCCCACATGCTGTGAAGACTACTTCAAATTTTCTTTCTTCAAATCTGGAACCAAACCTTCCTACCCCTCCTCAGTCTCAGTAAATGATCTTGCCTTCCACATTACAGAAAATAGAAACACTGAAACAATAACTTTCTCTATTTCCTGCCATCAAATCTATAAACTTACCTGTAGCTCTACTCATAGTCTATTCTTTCCCTCCTTTACAATGGAGAGATCTCTTTTTAAACCAAAGGTCAATCCCTTTTACCTGTGAAAATGTCTGTCCTTTCTCACCTTCTTGGAGGCTTCTAACATTATCTCCTCTCCTGAATTTTCAACATTTCTCTCTATTGAGTCCTTCAATATTTTAACATTGTCAAAGTCTCTCATATTAAACAAAAACAACCTTCCCTGGATTCCACACTCTACTATAGCTATGAGCCATTATGTCTGTGCTTCCTCACAGACAAACTGTTGTTTGTCTGTCAAAAGTTGCCTATAACCTGTTTCTAGTATCTGAGACCCCAATCATTTCCTAACCAATTCAATGATTTTTTTTTCTGCTTCCACCATTCTCTAAAAGATATCAATGAAACCCATATCCCTAATGAACACTTTCCCCCCAAGTTTTCTTATCTTACTCATCTTTTCAATAGCATTTAACAATCTAGGATCTCCCTTCTTCATTTTTTTTTTTTTTTTTTTTTGCGGTACGCGGGCCTCTCACTGTTGTGGCCTCTCCCGTTGCGGAGCACAGGCTCCGGACGCACAGGCTCAGCGGCCATGGCTCACGGGCCCAGCCGCTCTGTGGCATGTGGGATCTTCCCGGATCGGGGCACGAACCCATGTCCCCTGCATCAGCAGGCGGACTCTCAACTACTGCGCCACCAGGGAAGCCCTCCATTCTTCTTGAAACACTCTCTCCTTGTTGGTTTAAATGATACCATATTCTTTAGATTTTCCTTTTGTTCTTTTCTTTCTGTCTCCTTTGCCAGTTTATACTCCACTAGTTGATCCTTAAATGTTGGCACTCCTCAAATCTCTGTCCTAGGCCTCCTGTTTTCTTCCAATTCCACATTTTTCTTGTAAATCTCATACTCTCCCTCTCCCTATTTGTACACAAAACTTATTCCAGTCCTGAACCATTTAACCAACATTTCCACCTGGAAGGATGCCTGAGAAGCAGCTAACAGTTCTAAAAGTTCACATCTTTTTTCTGTTCCAGTGTTCTGCGTTTCGACAGAGAGCATCATCATTCATCCAGTTGTTCATGGTTAGAACCCAGAAATCATTCTTTCTTTTTTTAAATTAAAGAATAATAGATTTACAATACTGCATTAGTTTCAGATGTACAGCAAAGTGACTCAGTTACACATATTTCTTCAGATTCTTTTCCATTATAGGCTATGATAAGATATTGAATATAGTTCCCTGCTATACAGTAAATCCTTGTTTTTCTATTTTACATATAGTACTGTGTATCTGTTAATCCCATACTCCTAATTTATCCCTCCTCCCCACTTTCCCCTTTGGTGACCATAAGTTTGTTTTCTATGTCTGTGAGGCTGTTTCTGTTTTGTAAATAAACTCATTTGTGTTAATTTTTAGATTCCACATATAACTGATATACAGTATTTGTCTTTCTCTGTCTGACTTATTTCACTCAGCATGATAATCTCTAGATCCATCCACGTTGCTTCAAATGGCAATATTTCATTCTTTTTTATGGTTAACATTCCATTGTATATATACACAACATCTTCCTTATCCATTCATCTGTTGATGGACACTTAGGCTGCTTCCATGTCTTGGCTATTGTAAACAGTGCTGCTATGAACACAGGGGTGCATGGACCTTTTTGAATTAGAGTTTTTGTCTTTTCTGGATATATGCCCAGGAGAGGAATTGCTGGATCAAATGGTAGTTCTATTTTTGGTTTTTTAAGGAATCTCCATACTGTTTTCCATAGTGGTTAAACCAATTAACATTCCCACCAACAGTGGGAATATTAATATTCCCACATATTGGTATTTCTCCACACCCTCTCCAGCATTTATTATTTGTAGATGTTTTTGATGATGGCCATTCTGACCAGTGTGAGGTGATAACTCATTGTGGTTTTCATTCGCATTTCTCTAATAATTAGCAGTGTTGAGCATCTTTTCATGTGCCTGTTGGCCAGCTGTATGTCTTTTTGGAGAAATGTTTATTTAGGTCTTCTGCCCATTTTTTGACTCGGTTGTTTGTTTGTTTGTTTTGACTCGATTGTGGTTTTTTTGATATTAAGTTGTATGAGCTCTTTGTATATTTTGGAAATTAACCCTTTATTCATCACATCATTTGCAAATATTTTCTTCCATTCATGGGTTGCCTTTTTGTTGATGATTTCCTACACTGTGCAAAAGCTTTAAAATTTGTTTAGGTTCCATTTGTTTATTTTTACTTTTATTTATTTTGCCCTGGGAGACTGATCTAAGAAAATATTGCTGTGATTTATGTCAAAGAATGTTTCCCCCTTTGTTTTATTCTATGTAATGGTGGCCTTGTAGAATGAATTTGGTAGTGTTCTCTCCTCTTCAATCTTCTGGAATAGTTTGAGAAGGATGAGTTCTTCTCTGTAGGTTTGGTAGAATTCCCCAGTAAAGCCATCTGGTCCTGGACTTTTGTTTGCAGGGAGTTTTTTGGGTGTTTTTTGTTTTGTTTTGTTTTTTACAGATTCTATTTCATTTCTAGTGATCAGTCTGTTCAAAATATCTGCTTCTTCTTGATTCAGTTTTGGTAAGCTGTATGTCCATAGAAACTGTCCATTTTTTGTAGGTTGTCCCAATTTGTTGGCATAGGAGTTTCATGGTGTCATGTCTTATATTAACTCTTTAAGGCATTTTGAGTTTATTTTTGTGCATGGTGTGAGGGAATGTTCTAACTTCATTGATTTACATGCAGCTGTACAGCTTTCCCAACACCACTTGCTAAAGAGACTGTCTTTTGTATATTCTTGCCTCCTTTGTCGAAGAGTAATTGACCATAGGTGTGTGGGTTTACTCCAGGGTTCTTTATTCTGGTCCCTTGATCCATATGTGTTTTTGTGCCAATACCATGCTGTTTTGATTACTGTAGCTTTGCAGTATTGTCTGAAGTCTGGGAAGATTATGCCTACAGCTTTGTTCTTTTTCCTCAGGATTGTTTTGGCAATTCTGAGTCTCTTATGGTTCCTTATAAATTTTAGGATCATTCTAATTCTGTGTAAAATGTCACAGGTAATTTGAAAGGGACTGAATTAAATCTGTAGATTGCTTTGGGTAGTATGACCATTTTAACAATATTAATTCTTCCAATCCAAAACCACAGGATATCTTTCCATTTCTTTGAATCTTCTTCAGTTTCCTTTATCAATGTTGTATAGTTCTCAATGTATAGGTCTTTCACCTTCTTGGTTAGGTTTATTTCTAGGTGTTTTTTTTTTTTTTTGGATGCGATTTTAAACACTTTTTTTTTTACTTTCCTGTTCTGATATTTGTTAGTATAAAGAAATGCAACAGATTTCTGTATACTAATCCTGCTACCTTACTGAATTCATTTATTAGTTCTAACAGTTTTTGTGCAGGGGCTTTAGGGTTTTCTGCATAGAGTCTTGCATAGAAAGACAATTTTACCTCTTCCCTTCCAATCTGGACATATTTTATTTATTTTTCTTGTCTAATTGCTGTGGCTAGAACTTTCAATACTATGTTGAATAGAAGTGGTGAGAGTGGGCATCCTTGTCTTGTTGCTGAAATTAGCAAGAAGGCTTTCAGCTTTTCACCATTGAGTATTATACTGGCTATGGGTTTGTCATAAATGGCTTTTATTTTTAAAATTTATTTATTTATTTGGCTGTGTCAGGTCTTGGTTGTGGCATGAGGGACCTTAGTTGCGGCATGGAGGATCTTTCGTTGCAGCGCATTGGCTTCTCTCTAGTTGTGTCATGCAGACTCTAGAGCACAGGGGCTCAGTAGTTGTGGCACGCAGGCTTAGTTGCCCTGCAGCATGTGGGATCTTAGTTCCCCAACCAGGGATTGAACCTGCATCCCATGCATTGGAAGGCAGATTCTTAACCACTGGACCACCAGGGAAGTCCCATAAATGGCTTTTATTGTTGAGATGTGTTCCCTCTGTACCCATTTTGGTGAGAGTTTTTATCATGAATTGATGTTGAATTTTATCAAATGCTTTTTCTGCATCTATTGAGAAGATCATTTGGTTTTTGTCTTTTCTTTTGTTGATTTGGTGCATCACATTAATGGATTTGCATGTGTTTGAAACATCCTTGTAACCCTGGAATGAATCCAACTTGATCATGGTGTATGATCCTTTTTACGTATCGTTGGATTCAGTTTGTTAATACTTCGTTGAGGACTTTTGCAACTATATTCATCAAAGATATTGGCCTGTAATTTGTTTTGTGGTGTCTTTGTGTGATTTCTGGTATCAGGGTGATGGTGGCTTCACAGAATGACTTCGGTAGTGTTCCCTCCTCTTCAATCTTTTGGAATAGTTGGAGAAGGATAAGTTCTTTGTATGTTTGTTAGAATTCCCCAGTAAAGCCATCTGGTTCTGGACTTTTGTTTGTAGGGGTTTCTTGGGCTTTATTTTTTCGTTTTTTGTTTTGTTTTGTTTTGTTTTTACAGATTCTATTTCACTTCTAGTGATCAGTCTGTCCAAATTATCTTTCTTTAAAAATTAATTTATTTATTTTTGGCTGCCCTGGGTCTTCATTGCTATATGCAGACTTTCTTTAGTTGCATCAAGCAGGGGCTACTCTTCGTTGCGGTGCATGGGCCTCTCATCGCTGTGGCTTCTCTTGTTGTGGAGCATGGGCTCTAGGTACACGGGCTTCAGTAGCTGTGGCACACGGGCTCAGGAGTTGTGGCACATGGGATATAGAGTGCAGGCTCATCAGTTGTGGCGCACGGGCTTAGTTGCTCTGCGGCATGTGGGATCTTCCCAGAGCAGGGCTTGAACCCGTGTCCCCTACATTGGCAGGCAGATTCTTAACCACTGCACCACCAGGGAAGCCCCAAATTATTTTGACTCAGCTTTGGCAAGCTGTATGTTTATAGAAACTTGTCCATTTTTTTTCTAGGTTGTCCCAGTTTGTTGGCATATAACTATTCATAGTATTTCTTATGATTTTTTTGTATTTCTGCAGAATTGGTTATTAATTCTCCTCTTTCATTTCTTATTTTGTTTACTTGGGTCTTCTCTCTTTTCTTCTGGGAGAGCCTGGCTAGAAGTTTGTCGATTTTGTTTGTCCTTTCAAGAAACTGGCTCTTGGGGCTTCCGTGGTGGCATGGTGGTTAAGAATCCGCCTGCCAGGGCTTCCCTGGTGGCGCAGTGGTTGAGAGCCCGCCTGCCGACGCAGGGGACACAGGTTCGTGCCCCGGTCCGGGAGGATCCCACATGCCGGGGAGCGGCTGGGCCCGTGAGCCATGGCCGCTGAGCCTGCGCGTCTGGAGCCTGTGTTCCGCAACGGGAGAGGCCACAACAGTGATAGGCCAGCGTACCACAAAAAAAAAAAAAAAAAAAAAAAAAAAAAAAAAAAAAAAAAAAAGAATCCGCCTGCTAATGCAGGGTACACAGGTTTGAGCCCTGGTCCAGGAAGATCCCACATGCCGCAGAGCAACTAAGCCCATGTGCCACAACTACTGAGCCTGTGCTCTACAGCCTGTGAGCCACAATTACTGAGCCTGAGTGCCACAACTACTGAAGCCCATGTGCCTAGAGCCCATGCTCCACAACAAGAGAAGCCACCATGATGAGAAGCCCATGTACCACAATGAAGAGTAGCCCCTGGTTGCTGCAACTAGAGAAAGCCCATGTGCAGCAACAAAGACCCAACACAACTAAAAATAAATAAATTAATTAATTTTTTAAAAAAGAGCTCTTGGTTTTATTGATTTTTTTCTATTTAAAAAAATTTTTAAATTTCTATTTTATTTCTATTTATTTATTTCCTCTCTGACCTCTATTATTTCCTTCTGCTGACTTTGGGTTTTGTTTGCTCTTCTTTTTCTAATTCTCTTAGGTGGTAGGTTAGATGGCTTGAGAATTTTCTTGTTTTTTGAGGAAAGCCTGTATTGCTATGAAATTCCCTGCTTTTGCTGCATCCCATAGATTTTATAAAGTTGTGTTTTCATTGTCATTTGTCTCAAGGTATTTTCTAATTTCCTCTTTGATTTAATTGTTACCCACTCTTTTTTTAGTAGCATGTTGTTTAGTCTTCATGTCATTGTTTTTCTCTCATTTTTCTTTCTTTGGTTGATTTCTAGTTTCATACCATTGTGGTCAGAAAAAATGCTTGAAATAATTTCTATCCTCTTTCTTATTTTTCACATCTTAATCACCAAATCTGGTTGATTATATCTCCTAAATGTCTATTGAATCTGTCTACTCTCCATTTCTCTACATCTTAGTTGAAGTCATTACAATCTCTTACTTGCCCTCCTACAATAGTCTCCTAATTAAATACACATCCACTCTTGCCCCGAAGTCCAAAGCATCTTAATGTTATAAAAGGGGCAGGGAGACACACACCACTAGTGATACACTGTTTAGCTATAGAATAAGGTTTACTGAGAAAAACTTAGAAGTGAGAAATAGCAGAATACACACATTCTCTCGGCTATCATTATCTCACGGAAATGCATACTCAGTCCAGAAACAGACCCAATGCAGAAAGTGCTCCAGGAGAGGCACACCCTTCCCAACCACACAGGAAGATTGTGAATACCTAGGTGACTAGTAAAGGACTTCCAGGTCAGGGATATGGCCTTGATTAAAAAAAAAAAAGGGAACGTCTAAAGCTCAATTTTGGGAAGTTGTAAAACAACCACTCATGACAGCCAGAGACTTTGTTTTCTCAATTGAACTATCTTACCCCTGCAAAGGAAAAAAAAAAAAAAAAAAAATGAGAGAGAGAGAACAAAAAGAACGACTAGGCCATCAGGAGACCAAAGTCTATTTCTTTCATTCATTCATTCATTTATTTATTTATTTTTGGCCACACAGCATGGCTTGTGCGATCTCAGTTCCCTGACCAGGGACTGAACCCAGGCCCTGGCAGTGAAAGTGCCAAGTCCTAACCACTGGACTGCTAGAGAATTCCCTATTTCTCCTTTTAACTTAGGACTCTACAAGATCTGATATCTATCTGCTGAGCCTTACATCATGCCTCTTATTTTCTATGCTTCAGTCACACAGCCCTTCTTTGAATTCCTTAAAAAGTTAGGTTATTTCCCTCCTCAGGATTTTGCACACATGTTCCATCTGCTTAGTTAACCGCACCACCCCCCTTTTTTTCCTGACATCTTCAAATAGGTCATAAGTCCTAATAAAAGTACTCACAGCATGTTGTATGTACCCTTCACAGAGTGTATCTCAATAGAAATGATACCTACTTGTGTATTTATTTAACATCTGTCCCTTGTCATACTAGGAGGTCCTTAAATGGCAGGAACTATAGCTGCCTTGCTCAGGCTGCAGTCCTAGTACTTAGCTAAGTACCCAGTCATAATCATGGTCAATAAATATTAGTTGAATGAATGAATAAAATGTGGACTTGAAGAGATCAGGTAAAGTGAGATGACTTAGCAGTATTTATTATGTAGCAATAATTCTGATTTTGTGGTTCTTTGGCCTTAGATTTTTGAGGAGTATGGATAAATCTGGGTCCATACCTAGCACACATCTAGCTTAAATATGGGAACAATACAAACAAACCCTTGCTATAACTAACGGGAGCAGGAGAGCTAGGGCTATAGAGTATTCTTAAATAAGCAAACAAATCATTATTTTACACTACTTTGTGCAATTCACTGATTAAAGTGTTGAAGGAAATACAAAGTCAGATTCCTGACTTCAATAAGCTTACTTTCATTTAGAAAAATGAGACACATTTACATGGAAATAAAATTGTTAACTAGGTATTCATCAATAAGGGCAAAGTAAGGACAATATGGCCCATAACAAGTAAAGGAGGAAGGGTAGAGTAGTGATCCAGAGCCTTAGCTGCATATTTAAATCACCCGGAAAACATTTTAAAAATACTGTTGCTCAGGTCCCACCTCTACAGATTCTGATTTAAGTGAGTTGGTGCTGGGCTCTGGGCATTGGTATTTTTTTTAATAGCTCCCTAGGCAGCTCTAGCATACAATCTGGGTTGAGAACCACTGATTTAAGGAGAGAAGAAGTAGCTTTACTGAAGAGTTAGTATTTAAAATGCATCTTAAAAGATAGGTGAAATTTGGATAGGTAAAAAGGAGTGAGAATGTTCACATAGGGATTAGGAGTAAGAAACAAAATGGGAAAGCATAAAGTGTATATGGGGATGGAGGACTATTAATGAGCAGACAGATCATTATGGCTGAAACAAAGTGTTGACACAAGGGGATAGTAGAAAATACCTTGCATTTTTATCCTCTAGGCACTGGGTGTTACTAACATTTTTGCAATATTATTGACCTGATCAGAGCAGTATTCTGCCACAGAAGTCTAGAGATAAGTTGATAAACTCCTGTATTAGGTGGCAGCTGTAAAAATGGAAGCACTGAAGAGATAACAAGAAGGATGAATCAGTAAGATTTTTTTGGCAAAGCCATAAATGACATGATAAAAAGAATTTAAAGTCACACTGATAACTTAATAATAGAAACACTATCATAAAGACAAATCTTGATTCTTTCTCTAAATGCCTTTAGCCCTCAAATGTAAACATCCATCATTAGCAGTCATCCTAGTTCTAACTCTAGGGTTTATCTTTTTTTTTCTTAGAAAGAAAATAATAAATACATGTTAATGCAGTAATCTGTGAAAACAGAGTTGAGACCTAAATAAAAACAAAAAACGGATTTTAAGTAACAAATTGCTAATCCATTCCACCCTAAAGAATTAATTATTACCTTCATAATCTGATGGTTAAAGAATATTATGCTAAAATTTTTTATTTTGAAGCAGATCATAAGACATCTCTAAATCAAGCTCCTTTAGTTTAGAATAACAGTAGCTATTTCTATATCATACCTTGTATTTGGTCATGGTGCTAAAATGATTATTCCGAAAGAACACACAAAGTTCTCCTTCCTGAACCGTCGAAGTTAGTTCACATAATCCATGGTATGTCAGTTGAGTGGCTGTGTTATTTAGAAACTGCTCAGCTACAAAGCCTAGGAACCAATGCATAATATTAGATGGAAGAATAATTTCAAAATTTAAAAGTTTTTCTATTTACATTGTGTTCCAAGTATGAAGAAAGGATAATCAAAATAAGACTCTTCCTACTAGAACATGATGGCCCTAAATTGGAGATTTTTTTTTCTAATTCTGCAATGGAAGATGTGTCTATAGACATTTCCAGGCTAAAGAAACAGTTATCTGAAATTCTTTTTATCAATAAATATATGTACTTATACCACACCTACTTCCGCAAAGGATTTCATGGGCCTTGCAATAAAAGAAACACATACAATAAAACTAAAACCCAATAAAACAATAAGAAGGTAAGGGTTAGCAATTTAAAAAGTGGGTAGGGGCTTCCCTGGTGGCGCAGTGGTTGAGAATCCGCCTGCCGATGCAGGGGACATGGGTTCGTGCCCTGGTCCGGGAAGATCCCACATGCTGCGGAGCAACTAAGCCTGTGAGCCATGGCCGCTAGGCCTGCGCGTCCGGAGCCTGTGCTCCGCAACGGGAGAGGCCACAACAGTGAGAGGCCCACATACCGAAAAAAAATAATAATAATAAATAAATAAATAAAAAGTGGGTAGGAGCAAAAGTTAACAACTACTTCCCCAATGGATAGGTGCTTAGAAATTAAAAGTAGCCTCAAGAAATTGAGTTGCTTAAGATTTTGACAAAGATCCCAGATAATTTTCAATTCACAAACTGCTCAATTCTTGCCTTAAATCTAAAAGTAAGCATAGACTGAACAGAAAACAGTGGGGTAACTGATGATATTTTTATCCTAATCTCCTCCAACATATGCTACTCATTATGTAGATATATCAAGTTCAGAAATAGAAATCATCTCTTCTGTTTTCAAACATAACGAAATATAAAGAAACCTTCTGGGGTTTAATTTAAAAGCTATACATACAGTGGATCCTCATTATTCACACGGGTTCATATCCACTAATTTGCCTACTATCTAAAATTTATAACTCCCAAAATCAATACTTGTTGCACTTTCAGGGTCATTCCTGAATATGTGCAAAGCAGCAAAAAAATTGAGTCACCCAACAGACACATTCCCCACTGAAGTCAAAATAGGCAACAGTGTGTCACCTTCTTGTTTCAGCTCTTATACTGTGAACAAATGTCATTTTCACATTCTATTTAATGCCACATTTTTCACATTTTGTGAAATTTTTGTGCTTCTTTGGAGTGATTTTTACATGTAAAATGGCCCCCAAGCATAATGCTGAAGCTAGTGTTCCTAAGCACACAAAGGTTGTGATGTGCCTTATAGAGACAATGCATATTTTTGCAGCTTCAGCTGGGCATGAGTTACAGAGCTGTTGGATATGAGTTTAATGTTACTGAATCAATAATATATATTAAACAAGGTGTCTCTAAGTGGCATGGACTTTTATGTATACTACCAAATGTAAAACAGACAGCTAGTGGGAAGCAGCCGCATAGCACAGGGAGATCAGCTCCGTGTCTTGTGACCACCTAGAGGGGTGGGACAGGGAGGGTGGGAGGAGATATGTGGATATATGTATATGTATAGCTGACTCACTTTGTTATACAGCACAAACTAACACACCATTGTAAAGCAATTATACTCCAATGAAGATGTTAAAAAAAAAATAAGGTGTCTCTCAACAGTAACACACAAAAAACAAGGTTATGTATTGATAAGTTGATGAAAATCTTGTGACCAGAGGCTCACAGGAACCTAATGTTGTGTTTCCCCTATGAGCAGTGGTTTGGTATTCACTAATTCAGTGTTCACAGCAACTTTATGGAACATCACTATCAGTAATAATGAGAATCAGTTGTATAAATATTTTAAAAGCCTATATTTCTCTCTTTCCTTCTTTCTCTTCCTTCCTTCTTTTGTTCCCTTTCTTTAAAAAGGAACAGGGGGGAGGAGAATGCTCTAAAAAGTTTTGTAAGTGAGCAGGGAGGTGCAGATATAGGGAGTAAAGATGAATCTGTGTTAAGAAACTGAAGACTCAACAAAAAATTGAAAATAAACTTGGTAGAAACTTGGTAGGGCCAGAAGCAGCTGCATAATATAGATTTATTCCACTCCCTCACTTTTAGTGTCAAGCCATAGCACTTCAAGCTGCAAAGTGGTTGTAAAAAGTTACCAATATATCACACTATTCCAAGGAATTGGTAATGTAGGACAGGAAGTACAAAAAGTGATACAGAAGGCCACAGCCAAAGGAAATTTATAGCTCATTTGCAACTTCCTGGTTTTATACATTTAGAAATAAGACCCCTCCTCAATTACTATCATTACTTTGCTAAATACTAAGTTACTGAGTAGAATGTATTAGTTATATACTAAAGCATTTTCTATTATATAGCATTTTAAAAGTAAGCATTATGCCTGTGCTGAGAAGTACCACTGCTGTCTATAATATCCATGTAACTAATCACTTCCTTCAGAAAGATGTTTCCAAATGTCCCTCCCACACCTCATACATACAATATACTCTCTACAAAACCCTTTCAAAAAGATACAAAAAATCAGTGGAGATATAGCACAATGTTACTTTCATGTATGAAATTCAAAAATTTAACACTAGAAAAGTCTTTCTCAGCTGCTTGTTTCTAGAGAACAGGACATGGATTCAGAGAGAATAAGTGACTTACTCAAGGACAAAACTAGTTATGGCAAAGTGAAGACTGGAACTTAACTGGTATTAATTTATAAAATTTAGTGCTGATTATTATAAATGCAAACTGAACTTTAATTCTCCCCAAACCATAGAGCGTAGACTAATTTAGACTTAGAGAGAAAAATGTTTCCTAATTCTGCTACCAACTTGTAAACAGTGACACCTGTGTGATTTTAGTGGAATATTCAAAAGCCTAATCTAGTTTCAATTTTCATAACTAAACAAATTTATGGAGTTTCAAAACAAAATATCAGAGATTACTTATTAATTACAAATGGCAAAGGGCATCTTTCCAACAACAAAAAATCTGGTAAATATCACCTTAATCCTATTTGAACATCACCAACAATGGGATAAGCAGATATCATGTGCCACCTGATTTGATGCACTAGGAAAGACACAATGTCGCCTATGTAGAATTCCCACGGAAAATATATAACCCAAATCTACTAATGAGGAAACAATCAGATGAATCCAGATTGAGGACTATTCTATAAAACAACTAGCCTGGACTATAAAGAAAAATAAATACCACAAAAGACCAAAAAGAAAAAAAAAGAAAAGGGGATAGGAATCTTCTGTTCTAGATTACAGGAGACTAAATTGATATGATAATTAAATGATACTTGATTGAAACTTACACTGAAAAAACTTAAAAGCTATAAGGGGCATTACTGGGACAACTGGGGAATTTTGAATATAAGCAGTATATTAGATAATAGTATTGTATCAATGTTAAATTTCCTGAGATACTACATTGTGATTACATAAGAAAATTCTTTGTTCTTAGGAGACAAATATTGGAGAGTTAATGGATAAAGTGCTATAATATTTGCAATTAATTGTCACATGATTTAGGAAAAAAATTGTGTGTGTGTGTGAATACAGAAAGTAAAAATTCAATATGCTAATAATTGGTGAATTTAGATGAAACATATATATGTACAAATATGTATATAGGTACATATATTCATTGTGCTATTTCAATTTTATGGGTTTGAGTTTTTCCAAAATAAAGAGAAAAAGAAAAGGAAATCAATATTATTTAATCAAAAATAATATGAACTCAAACTATAATCTTCAGTGTTTATGGCACATAATAAAAGCTCAATAAGTGAGCTTGAATAAGTGAATATGCTGGAATAATTTCCTTGAGCATATTTTTTTCTACCTAGAAACAATTGTTAAAGAAGAAATTATTCCTGAGAGATCTTCTGGAATTAAATGACCAGTTATCGTGAAGTCTGGAAACTGGTACTGTGCTATTTTTTTCCTTGTTGATTTCTGCTGCCACGCCACAACCCATCATTATAACTTGATTCCAAAAAGTATTAATATCCAAAAGATGTAGCAAATAATAAATATTCTGTGTACATGTAAAAGTTCTGTACTTTTACTTACAAGGTATCGCCACCAGAAAAAAATAAATGTTCTCTGAAAGAATATCTAATTCTATTTGACTATTAACTAAATAATATTTCTTTTTCATCAAAAAGGAATGATAGTAAACATATTTCTTGTATTCTGCACCTTATGGAGATGAAATATTTGAATTTTAAAAAAATCATCTAAGACAAAAGTTTAATAATTTTTAATAAAAAGGATTAGAAATAAACCACTTTGGGATATTTTATGATTCAGAAGGAAAGTTACAGTTGTAGGCTAAACAGAAAAAGAAAGCTGACTACTTTGGTTGAACAATACACCCAAAAAAATATGATGAAGAAAATGGGAAAAAAGCTAATTGCTATATTATATAAGAAAAAATAAAAATGTCCATTGTGGCCTTTTATTTCCTTAATGATTTCATAGTGCCTTATACAAGTAGCCATTGGGATTGAATACTTATTTCAAACAGACTACATGTTTGTAATTTCTTATAAACAAAAAACTAGTTCAGCTTTTTAATTGTACTGAATTTCACATATATTTTTTCCTTGACTATGTATGGAAATATGATAAGCAGAATAGCACCATTATGAAATTTATATATCAAGGAATTAATCAGCTCTGATATATATTACCTGAAAATTCTATACCACTAAAGAGGAAGATTCCTACTTGCTTTTACCAAGATGTTCTTCTCAAGTTATCAATTCTATACAAATTAGCAACAGTTTTTTATTATCCCAGGGATTCAATACCAGAGAAATAATAATAATAGTTGTAAAACCACGTTGAGAAAAAGGAGAAGTGATGAAGGGACTTTTTTGGTTGTTGTTCATTCTGCTAGTGTAATAAGTCCTACCCCTGTTACACTGCAGCCTAGCTTGGTGAAAATGCTGTTAACATTAGTGTTTCCCATAGCTTCTTACCTTATAAATATATTCATCCAAATATCACTTATTGGCTATCATTCCATCTGTTAACACTTTCTGGACCCTATTGTTCTCTCAATTACTATTGAATAGCATACTGAAAGTTACTGAGAAAGCAGGAATCCACAGATGGATACTTTATAGCCTGCTTTCTAAGAATATTTACAGTAATGAGAGCTTGGATAAAGAATGGCAAGTTCTAGTGAGTGGAATTTTGTTAACTGAGGGAAAACATTTTTTGTAACAACTTTTGTTGCTCCTCTCTCCCCTAAAATTTAAACTTTGCTGCCTTAGGTTGTAGTGAAGAGGCACCACACAAATCAATGATCAGCATTGCTGAATATCTGTGTTTATTGCAAGTAAAAGACTAGATGAGCCTCAACTAACACACTGTGTATTTTCCTGCTACTGGCCTCTAGCATAAACATGTTAAACTTCTGGATAATTGAGTAGTGTAATTAGTTGGGTTCTTATTAATCAATATAGTATGAGATTCATGTACACATCTTCTTTTATATGTTCTTAGGTACTCTTGTAGTCCTTTGGATTTAATTTTTTAAAATGTAGTGACGATAATAAATTTTTATTATACCTCACGTGAAAGAACTGTGTATCTGCTTCTCATGATTTCTCTTTCGTTAACCCTTCAAACTGAGGAGAACAGCAGTCTCAGTATTTGTGTATATTTATGAAAAAGTGAAGTGGGTGATGGTGAAGTTATACCCAAATGCTATGGTTCCTGATAGCACTCTGGTTTCAAATCTGCTCTTCCCTTCACTGACTGGAACACAACTTAAAAAACAAACTAACAAACACAAAAAACCCCACTTCTATGCTGATGAATTTAGCAATTTTTAATTTTAGCTAAGGATTAGGGAAACTGATGATCAAAGGTGTGCTCTGATCCAAAATAGAGCTTTAATATACTATATTGTACTGAAATATAAGGTAGAGCTCTACTAAAATGAACACTTGAGTACCATAATACACATCTCAGTCAACAGAAGTGTTCAGGATGAATTATAAAGTTCCCTCAGTACTCCCAAATAATAACCCTTTTTTAAAAGAGTAATTATCAGTAACCCCTGGGTAACTGATTATATCAAAGGTAGCAAGTGATTCCAAAAACTTTTATTAGAATCCAGAAGTGATTTTACAAAACAAGTAAAAAGGGTTCTAGGAAAAACCTTTCACTGGTACCTTTATGAATAATTACTTCTTTTAATTCTCACAGGTAGAATCACTTTTATTTTTTAGAAGTTGTATTTAAGACATTTAAAAGATATTAAATTTTAAGACAAGTTACTTTGCCAAGAATAAGTCAGATAATAGCAACACTCACCCACCTTCACTAACCAGCTCACTGTTGTCTGACTGCTTACAAGAGATGATCTTCTCCACTAGCTGGTTGTAGCTGCAGTTACCGACAGCTTTTACAATGTCATCAATCTACAAAACAAACGACTGTCTCACTAATCATGATAAAATTAAAAACAATAACAAAGAAACCCATATAACTCTTGAGGGTTTTATTCTAATATAATATTAAATATAAAAGTATTACTTATGAAAAAAGAAAATCAGCACTAAAATCAACACCCAACAGTTTCCAGTTTTGTTTATGGCTCACAATAACATATTATGAACAATATGGCTTAGCCATATTTCAATTATGCAAAAAATAATAAAATGGAATTATTATATACAACTTTATTTCTTAAGATTGTAAAGCAAGGCGGGCTTCCCTGGTGGCGCAGTGGTTAAGAATCCACCTGCCAATGCAGGGGACACGGGTTCTGGCCCTGGTCCAGGAATATCCCACATGTGGTGGAGCAACTAAGCCCATGCACCACAACTACTGAGCCCGCGCTCTAGAACCCTCGAGCCACAACTACTGAGCCCACTGGCCTAGAGCCCATGCTCTGCAACAAGAGAAGCCACTGCAATGAGAAGCCCGTGCACCGCAACAAAGAGTAGCCCCCGCTCACCCCAACTAGGGAAAGCCCAACACAGCCAAAAATAAATAAATAAATAAATAAAAATTTTTTAAAATTAAAAAAAAAGATTGTAAAGCAAGGCAAATCTAAAGGATGTTAATTTATGGGATAAACAGGGTTTCCCACTTTATCTGTTTCTTAGTTCCTAGCATAGTGGAGATATGAGCAGACATAACTAATGTTATTTTTCTAAAGAAAAGTTAATATATATTAATAAGGGAAAATATTTGCCTCATGATTCTTATTTGATCTTTGTCTGTGAATGTACAGTAGAAAAATAAATTCAAAGTTTTAAGGTATAGGAAAATAAAATTGGGCACCTCTACTCTCCTACCATATACTTTGCTTTTACTATTGAAGCAAAATAGATATCTGCTGTCTAAACAACTTACTTTGATTGCCCTCCCATTCCTAAAATATATTTATTTGTAAATTATTTACATGTACTTAACTAATATATTAATTAACACAAATTAATACAATGAGATAAAAAATAAGAGAGGCAATGTTTTCTTTCCACATCCAAATGATCTTCATGAATACCTACTCTTTGAATACCACAAGAATTGACAGGTCTGCACAATAGTAAGGACAGTGGTTTTCAAACTGGGAGCTTTTTTAAAAGCTGAAAGATTCAAAACTCAAGTCGTTTCTCACGTGCCTAAGTTTTCATTTCACTGCTGCCTAGCAAAGTTTGAGAACAACTTCTCTAGGTTATAATTTTTCTTTGTTCCTGCAAAATTCAAGGATGGTAAAAGCCTCTTAACCATCCAAGTGGGACTGATGGTTAGCTGAAGATCAGTTAATTGAATAAATTAAAGCAGGAAACTGTGGAAAATGTTATATACATATCTTAAACAGTTCATGTTAACTTAAAACACACAAATGTATTCACTTGTCAACCTTCTGATACAGAGCCAAATAAGGCCCTTTCTTTGGAAGTGGATCTTTTGGCTATGATTCTAGGTAAACGACACAAAAAAATATGCCTTTCAGTTTTCATTTATTTAAAATGAAAACTTAGACCCTAAGAAGCAGTTTGAGAGCACAATCCCTTTATATTTTCATTATTTTTTGTAACACCTTTACTGATTACAGCAATTTTCTTTAGTGACTCAACTTCATTGTCTTTCCAAAGAACTGAATTTTCAATCCTAAGGAATCCATAAAAATACACCTATTATAATAAATACATGATCAATATATAAAAATCAGTTGTACTACTATAGACTAGCAATGAAAAATACAAAGATTTCAAATTTCATAGGCAGGATCTCTACATTCATATTTCATTCAATTAATTCATTTGGATGCCTTTATGTACTACCATGTACCAGGTGCTGTTAGAGAAACTGAAGACTCAGCAGTGAATAAAATAGATGGTCTATGCTTTCATGAAATTTATATTCTAGAGAAAGGATAAACAATAAACCAAATAAGCAAAAATATAACATACTAGGTAGTTGTATGCAGTGGTATGCAGCTGCTTTTTGTTTCCATTGTACTACAGCATTCCATAGTATGAAGATACTATAATACATTTATTCATTCATCTTTTGATGGCTATTCAAGTTGTTTTCAGTGTGAGGCGATGACAAATAATACTGCTATGAACATTCCTGTACATTTATCCTGTTTCACAAATCTAGTTTCTCTAGGGAATTTGCCTTGTCAAATTCTTGAGTCTTATCCTCAATTTTACTAGATAACTCCAAACTGCTTTCCAAAGGAGGTAGTCAATTTACATTATCATTAGCATGGAATAAAAATTCTCTATACTGCATATCTTCTCCAATATTTAGTATTGTCAGACTTCTAAATGTCAGCCATTCTGATGGGTGTGTAGTCGTATTTCATTTAGGTTTTGATTTGCATTTCCCTGATGACTAGTTCATATATTCACTGGTCATTTGGGTATCCATTTTTATGAAGTGTCTCTTCAAGTCCTTTTTGAAGAATTTTAGCTTTGTTAATCTTCTTTATTATATATTTACTTTCTATTTTAATACTTTTAAGATAGATATAAAGCTCATTAATTTTCACTCTCATTATTCCTTAATATTTGATTTTAGGGCTTTAAAAACTGTTTTAGCTTAAAAAAAAACTTTCAGCTAAATCTCGCAAGTTTTGATATATATTTAGTTGTTGTGTAATTTAAAATATACTTTAAGTTTCATTATGATTTTTTGATCCAGACAGTCTCTACTGTTTTTTCTGCTGATTTCTAGTTTAATTGCACTGTGGTCAGAGACTATTCTGTACTTCATATATTCTAAATCCTTAAAAATTTGTTGAAACTTGCTTTATGGTCCAGTATTAGGTCAATTTTTGTGAATTTCATGAGTGGATGAAAAGAATATATAGTCAGGTTTATAAAAAACAAGGAAAGACTGAGAAAATGGCAGAGACAAGGGAAGACTAGGAAGATACAATGATTAAAATGCAATGTGATACCCTGGATTGGATTCTGCAACAACAACAACAAAAAATTAGTGAAAAAATTAGTGAAATGCAAAGACTAATATAGTTACAGTAATGTACCAATACTAAATTTCTAAGTTTTGACACATATATTATGGTCATGTAAGATTAGGGGAAACTGAGAAGCATGTATGGGAATTCTGAATAATATCTTTGAATAATTCCTGTAAATCTGGAATTATTCAAAAACAAAAAGTTCATTAACTTTTTTTAAAGAATGTATGTTCATTAGGTTCTCTTTTCTGCTTCTATCAATTACAGTGAAAGGTATATTAAAATCTCCCAGTATGACAATTTCTTTCTTCTTATACTTCTGTTAAATTTTGCTTTATGTACTTTGAGGTTATGTTATTAGATGCATACAAATTTTGTTTTCCATTGTTAAAAACTGACCTTTATTCTTTGTGGCAATTCCCATGGGTCCAAGGAATAAACAAACAGTCAATCAGGGTATTTACTTTCCAGGTGTCTCCAGGCACAAAGTTAAAATGATTATATCTTCTTGGCAAGTTAAACATTCTATTATTAGTAATGCTTTTTGACTTAAAAGTCTATTCTTTCTGATACTACTATAGATACACCAGCTTTCTTTTGATTAGCAACAGTATGGCATCTCTCTTTTCTCTTTTTATTTGCAATCTTTCTGTTTAACTTCAGACTGTTTTATATATGTCTCTTGTAACAGCAACTATATGTATTTTAATCCGGCCTCAGAATCATTGTCTTTTAACTAGAGCATTTAGTCCTATTGATACTTACTATAATTATTCATATATTCAAATTTATTAAATCTACCATTCTTTTACCTCACTTTCTTCCTTCTTTTAGCATTAATTTTCCCCCTTCTACTAATGTAAAAGTTATCCACTATATTTTCTATTCTTTTCACGGTTACTCCAAAAGACCATTATCCAATAGAGTACACTGTAATAATGGAAATATTCCATATCTTTGTTGCCCGGTAAGACATCCACTAGCCACACGTGGCTACTGAGCAATTGAAATGTGTCTAGTGAAACTTAAGAAGTAAATATTTAATTAAGTTTAAATAGCAACAGTTGGCTACCATGTTGGACAGAGAAGTTATAGGAACTATCACATCTACCCCTATCATATCAAATTCAGAAGTTAATACTCTCTTCTTGAACAATTAATTCTAGGCCCTTAGAATACTTTACCCTTCTCCCAACTTATGTTATTATTTTTGCATATGCTAATGTTTTTTAAACCCCAAAAGATAATGTTATTATTTAATACAGTCAACAATCATTTATATTTATCATGTTATTTTCTCTCTATTCACTCTTCCATCTGGGATCACTTTCCTTCTTTTCAAAATCCTTGCATAGAATTTCCATTAATGATAGTCTGCTGGCAGGAAACTATCTTAATTAATTTAAAAGTGACTTTATTTCTCTCCATTCTTGAAAGATAATTTTTCTGGGAATAGGAAATAGGTTAGCATTTGTCTTCTTTCAGCACATTGAATGTATGATTTCCACTGTCATCTGACTTCCAATGCTGCTCTTTTTTATTTTCTTTTTAAATTAATTAGTTTATTTATTTATTTTTGGCTGAGTTGGGTCTTTGTTGCTGCACGTGGGCTTTCTCTAGTTGTGGCGAGAGGGGGCTACTGTTTGTTGTGGTGCCCGGGCTTCTCATTTCGGTGGCTTCTCTTGTTGCAGAGCACAGGTTCTAGGCATACGGGCTTCAGTAGTTGTGGCTCGTGAGCTTAGTTGCTCTGCTGCCTGTGGGATCTTCCTAGACTGGGGCTTGAACCTGTGTCCCCTGAATTGGCAGGCAATTCTTAACCACTGCGCCACCAGGGAAGCCCCCAATGCTGCTCTTAAACAGTTAATTATCAATTAATAATGGAGAAACACCTTCCCGTGGCTGAACTATGGTGCCCACCCACCATCCAGAGAATGACTGACATTTATTTGCAAGATAATTATTTGCAGTACACATAATCATAATACAAAGAACTAGCCAGTTCTGAGAGATATTTCATAGAGACCTATGGATTTCAAATTTTGCCTTGTTCTTTTTTCTTTCTCAGCATCAGAATGCTTCTGTCACAAAACAAGTAAGTAAAATAGATAAAAAGCACAGCTCTCAGGCCCAAGAGTTTAAAAACCACTGTGTAGACCAGAAAAGTCTGATGAAAATTTTCTGTCCTATATTAGAGTACCTTTTTTTCTTTAAGCATATGAATTCAACTGTTTGCCAGGCAATATATAGCTACACATACAGTCAGAGGGATGATTTGAGTCCAGTTTTTAAGAACTCAGGCTTAAATTCCTTAGGTCATAAGTTCATCCTCCTCAAGAATCTAGGCTACCTGGCATTGCCATCTGCCAGGATCCAACATGACTCACCTTGGAGGTTTCAGATGCTGGACATGTTTAGACTTTTCAGTGATGTTCTCAGAGACACAGTGCCAAAAAAAATACAGATGCCCTGCTTATAGTAAGCCACCCTTTCACTGCCCAGAATACCAGTTACCTTTACCAAAGGACAGGGATGAAGAAACACTACCAAATCCTTGCTATTATGCTCTCTCCTCCCCTATAGGTAATGCATGCATGCATGTTTCATTCCATCAGTTAATATCTATTGAGAACCTACTATGTTCCAGGCACTGTTCTTAACAATGAGAAATAAGAGCCCAGCTCTTATAAAACACACACTCAGACTTCCCTGGTGGTGCAGTGGTTAAGAATCCGCCTACCAGTGCAGGGGACACGGGTTCGAAACCTGGTCCAGGAAGATCCCACATGCTGCCGAGCAACTAAGCCTGTGCACCACAACTACTAACCCTGTGCTCTAGAGCCCACGAGCCACAACTACTGAGCCTGCATGCCACAATTACTGAAGCCCGCGTGCCTAGAGCCCATGCTCTGCAACAAGAGAAGCCACCACAATGAGAAGTCTGCGCACCGCCATGAAGAGTAACCCCTGCTCGCCGCAACTAGAGAAAGCCCATGCACAGCAACGAAGACCCAAAGCAGCCAAAAAAATAATAATAATAAATGAAATAAGTAATCAATTTTTAAAAACCCCAAAACATACACTCTACTGGGAGATGAGAGTCAATCAAGTAAATAAATAAATAATAATTCTAGATAAAGACTGGGGGAAAAGAGGGTGACTAATTTCAACAAGGGAAGGCCTCTCTAACAAGGTGATATCTGAACTAAGACCTGAATAACGAGGAACTAGAAATGGAGAGATCTGGGAGAACAATGTGTTAGGGTAGTAAAACAGTGCTCCACAGTGGGTAATCAGCTAGTACAAAAACCCGAGCTAGAAATGAGCTTGGTATGTCTGAAAAATAGAAAGGCAGCTGGTGTTGTTGGAGGGTAGTAAAAAGGTGGGAGAATTACATGAGGTGAAGTTTGACAGGAGGCAGACTCTAGATCATGCAGTATATCATAAAAACTCGAATAAAGATTTTGTATCTTATTTTAAAGAACGAAATAATGCCATTTGCAGCAACGTGGATGGACCCAGAGATTGTCATACTGACTGAAGTAAGTCAGATAAAGACATATATCATATGATGTCGCTTATATGTGGTATCTAAAAAAACCGTACAAATGCACTTATTTACAAAATAGAAATAAAGGACTTCCCTGGTACTGCAGTGGTTAAGAATTCGCCTGCCAATGCAGGGCACACGGGTTCAAGCCCTGGTCTGGGAAGATCCCACATGCTGTGGAGCAACTAAGCCCGTGTGCCACAACTACTGAGCCTGTGTTCTGGAGCCTGCAAGCCACAACTACTGAGCCCATGTGCCGCAACTAGTGAAGCCCACGTGCTCTAGGGCCTGCGTGCTGCAATTACTGAAGCCTGCATGTCTACAGCCCGTGCTCTGCAACAAGAGAAGCCACGGCAATGAGGAGACTGCGCATGGGAACAGAGAGTAGCCCCCATTTGGCACAACTAGAGAAAGCCCACACATAGCAATGAAGACCCAACAGACAAAAATAAATAAATAATAAAATTTAAAATAAACAGAAATAGAGTCACAGATTTAGAAAACAGACTTATGGTTACCAGGGGGCAAAGTGGGGGGAGGGTTAAATTGAGAGATTGTGATTGACATATACACACTACTATATATAAAATAGATAACTAATAAGGACCTACTGTATAGCACAGGGAACTCTACTCAGTACTCTCTAACGGCCTATATGGTAAAAGAATCTAAAAAGGAGTGGATATATGTACATGTATAACTGATTCAATTTGCTGTACACCTGAAACCAACATAACATTGTAAATCAACTATATACCAATAAAAAAAAAAAAAGATTTTGTATCTTATTTTAGTTACACTGGAGGCTTTTAAGGAAAAGAGTAGGGCGCAGGGATAAAGGGGAGGGTTTATTTCACAAAGATCACTCTGACTGCCAAGACAATTCACTGGGGGGAAAAATAACCTTTTCAACAAATGGGGCTGGTACAACTGAATATCCACATGCAGAAGAATAAAGTTGGATCCCTTCCCCAAACCATATACACAAATCAACTCAAAATGGATCATACTCCTAAATTAAGCACTAAAACGATATACTCTATACTTACATACTTTATATATTATAAATATACAAAGAACTCTTAGGACACAGTAACAAAAAGACAAATAGCCCAATTAAAAATGGGCAAGAGATCTGCAGATATTTCTCTAAAGAAGATATACAAATGGCTCATAAGCACATGAAAAGATGATCATTAGTCATTAGAGAAATGCAAACAAATCCACAATGAGATACAACTTTACACCTACTAGGATGGCTGTAATCAAAAAGATAGACAATAACAAGTGTTGGTGAGGATGTGGACTCAGCTTTGTAGTTGGCCTCTAACTCCATGAAATTATAGTCAAAAGTCTTGGGCAGATTTAGCAGTCTGGAGGACTGTGCTCTTAACCTCACAATGTGGCTAATTTCATGTAAAAGCACAAAAACATAAGTATCAGAAAATATAAATCTAGATTAATTTGCCAAATAAAGAGATTTTTACTATATTTGTGTTCATATAATTTAAGATTTTCTACTTACCTGAGGGTCCACTAGCCATCCATGGTACAAAGGAATATCAAGAAGATCAAATACTACGCATTCTGGTGTATATTCAAACACTCGAACACCAGTGAATTTTACATTTACATCCAAGCCTGTCTGTAGTTTGTGCAGTACTGCCATAGCATCACTCATATTCTGAAAATAGAAAGTGGAAGAGAAAAAATGAGGAAAATCAAACAACAAAAAAGATACTTAAATGAAGGCACATTTACTACAAATTTTCCATTGTATCCAATGTATTCACCCCTTCCATTTTTATTATTAAGTACCTATTATGTGCCAGGCACTAGTATGAGTTCTAATGATAAAATAGTGGATAAAACAAAGTTCCTAATCTCATGGAACTAACATCCTACGATGAGAGACAAATACATAAATTATAAAGTCAAGTATTAGTAAGAAAAATTGAACAGGATAAGGATGTACAGAGTGAGAGGGGTAAGGGACCTATTTTTAGACCAGGAAGTCCAAAGACAAAATTTCTAGTCAAAGAGGAAGGCCTCTCCCACTTCTAGGTATATTCATAAAAGAATTGAAAGAATTTAAAGCATCGTGTTGAAGAGATATGTGTACACCCATATTCACTGCAGCATTATTCACAACAGCCAAGAGGTGGAAGCAGCTCAAATGTCCATTAACAGATAAATGGATAAAGGGAACATAGTATACATATACAATGGAATATTATTCAGCCTTAAAATAAAGAAGGAAATACTATTATGTGCTACAACATGGATGAAACTTGAGGACATTATGCTGAAATAAGCTGCTGCAAAAGAACAAATACGGCATGACTCCACTTATGTGAGATATTTAGAGTAGTCAAAATCATGGAAATAGAAAGTAGAATGGTAGTTGTCAGGAGCTGGAGGGAGGGAGATCTGGAGAGTTGTTCAACGAGTATAGAATTTTAGTTTTACAAGATGAAAATGTCCTAAAGATGCTACACAAGAATATAAATACAGTTAACATGACAAAACTATACACTTAAAAATGGTTAAGAGGGAAAATTTTATATTATGTTTTTTAAGCACAATTTTAAAAAAAGAAAGAAAGAAAAAGAAATGAGCTATCAAGCCATGAACAGACATGGAGAAAATTTACATGTACATTACTAAGTGAAAGAAGCCAACCTGAAATATACTGTATGATTCCAAATGACACAGTGGGAAAAGGCAAAACGATGGAGACAATAAAAAGATCAGTGGTTGCCAGGGGTTAGGAGGAAGGAGGGATGTACTGGCAAAGCACTGAGGATTTTTACAGCAGTGAAAACTATTCTGTAGGATACTATAAAGGTGGATACATGTCATTATACATTTCTCAAAACCCAAAGAATGTATAAACACCAAGAGTGAACCCTAATGTAAACTATAGACTTTGGGTAATAATTATGTATCAATGTAAATGGTGGGAGATGAAGTCTGAGAGAAAGAGGCTGGCTCACAAAGACTTGTTGGTCAAATTAAAGAGTCATTCTGTCCACATCAGTTTTCTCAATAAACACGGTCATGTAAGTGTGTAATGAAGACTATTTTAAAACATGTTTTTCTAAATGTTTTAATATATTAAATATGGACATAATTTAGAGGGTATATTTGATGGAACAAATAAAAACCAATATATAAAATTTGATAAAATTTTATTGAATCCCTACTGTTAATCAGACACTGTGCTACATACTAAAGATATAAAACAGGAGTAGACTATAGCCTACTGGAGGGCTTATAGTAGAAAGGGTGAACATGAAATAAATCCTTTTATGTTAAAATTACAGACTCTCACTGAAATCTGAGAAGGACAAATTTAGGTCATAATAACAAAGTTCTGTTTTACCAATTAACTTATAAAATTCCATGCTAAGAGACTATACAGACTGAAAACAAATTATTCGAATGTTTTAAATTTATGAATGAAAAATTTATAACAGGATAACACTGTTATATACTCTTTGGCTTTTGTCAGTTTCACCTCTAATAACTATATTCCCCTAAAACAATATATTTTCTCAGTCTTCTTAAAAGTTGAACCCTTGAAAACAATCAGCTCACATTTTTTTCCTTTCAGTGTTTTAAAACTTTTCCTAAAGCCATAACAATGATGAATGTGAGAAAATACTAGCAATAATGAGCCACTGTAGGATTGCAGTTCTACTATTGATACTACTGATTTTTTTCTGCTATTTGTTAAATTCTTAGTTGCCAATCATCCAGTTTCCTTCAGGGGGAAGTATAATTTCTAACAGCTCCTGGACTCAAGCTTATACCTTTATGTATCTTCTACATTTTTAATAGATTATATAATGTTAAAATAACTAAGTTAATACAATTAATAATCTCCATAAACAAAACTGATAAAAATAAACACAAAGAGTTAAAAAGAGTATTTTGCCATCTTGTTCCTGAATCCAAATGGGTGCTTACAAGAAAGGATTACTACTCCTTTAAGCCAGTAGTTCAACTGTTTCTTAGAATTTTTCTTAAAGATACCGTTAACGTGGTGAAATTTTAAATTTAAATATAAGATATATTTTAAAAATATATTTGCAGTCATATAAAAACCTGTCATAAACACACACACAGTATTTTCTTGTGCTGTCATCATTAAGCAAAACTGAAAAAAATATGCTCTTTGTTTATATTATGATTTCTGTAAAAGGGTTTTTAATTAGGAAGACTGCAGCTCTGCATTGGTCTTTCTAAAATTTAGGCTTAAACATTTCTGTTTACACAAAACTATACAAAAAGAACATTGTTACATCACACATGTGGAACATTAAACACCAGCTTAGACTCAGTCTTATCAGCTTGGTACATACTATTCTCAAAACTAATGGTAATGAAATCACAATGCCTTATAAATAGTTTTAAAGCTTATTTTAAATGTAGGGTACTTTCTGTCTGACATGTTTATAAGAAATGCAAGTGGTTGTTAGTGTCTGTTTCAACTTTGTAGCAAAACTTTACTTCCAATCATTTTCCAAGAGTCTAGATCACCTTAATGGAAACATATCCTGAGACTGCAAGACAGGCTTGAAACAAAGTGCTGATATCATTTGCAAATACTCATCACTCAAGAGTTTCTCAAAAAACAAATACTGTATGCTAACACATATATATGGAATTTTAAAAAATGGTTCTGATGAACCTAGGGGCAGGACAGGAATAAAGATGCAAACATAGAGAATGGACTTGAGGACATGGGGAGAGGGAAGGGTAACCTGGGACTAAGTAAGAGAGTAGCACTGACATATATACACTACCAAATGTAAAATAGATAGCTAGTGGGAAGCAGCTGCATAGCACAGAGAGATCAGCTTGGTGCTTTGTGACCACCTAGAACGGTGGGATAGGGAGGGTGGGAGGGAGATCCGCAAGAGGGAAGGGATATGGGGATATATGTATACATATAGCTGATTCACTTTGTTACACAGCAGAAACTAACACAACATTGTAAAGCAATTATACTTCAAATAAAGATGTTAAAGAAATAAATAAATAAGATTTTCTCAAGACTGTGCAACAGAAGTAAAATGAATTTTGAGGTTAACGTGAAACTGCAACTATGATCCATAATTTCTAATTTCAAGTTTCTGTATTAATAATAGCCTTGATTTCAATAAGAAATGATACAAATTTGATAAATAAACAATATAAATTTAACCTTAACACTTCATACTAATAAAATATTTACTGGTTTTATATATTGAAGGTTAGCCTAAGATTTCATTTGAAAAGAGGTTTCCATTGTGAAAAATGTTTGGAAATCCTTGCTTTAGGCTACAAATTCCAATAGAATTTAAATGATTTAGCACACCTATTTGACTTTAGCTATGGATTAAACAGTGATGCAATGCAACATACTGGCTTTTCCATTTTATTAGGACTAGATTATACGAACATTCAAATTCAAGAAATTTTGCAACACCAAAATGAATTTTGTTTTCTTTTTGCCATTTGGATACTGGTGAAAGTATGTAGTAAGGGTTACTTTGAAAGTAAACATAAAGATTCCAATGATGTCTGTTTCTTCCCTGCCTGATACTTCTTTCACTGTAAGAACCTGATTTCTTTTTGTCTTTCATTGTCAAACAAAGGAAGATTACTGAAGAAAATGAAGCTCTGCTTGCTTTCTTACAGCTCCAATAATTTTGAGCCCAGTGGTCCCCTCCTATATTACAGAATAGTATCTCTAAAGAACATGCCAAGCAATGTAGATACATTGAAACTATGAAACAGCAGATTTAGTCCTAATGACATACCCCAGACATCATCTGCTGAACTGTTTTCTACATATAATTTAATTGTAAAATATACACAAATGAGGAAAGATAAATCAATAACAAATTCACTTGAAAGTCATTTTTTTCAAGGAAAATACCAAGTTACCATTCTACATAGGTGTGTAGAACGGTATCTATGTTTCATTCTACATTGCATATAGGTTCACATAAAAGAGAGATCAGCAAAGTATGGCCTGTGGGTCAAATAAGGCTGTGGGCTAAGAATGGTTTTTACATTTTTAAAAGGGTGTAAAAAGAGAAAAAAAAAAATGCCCCAAAAGCCACTGAGACTCCCTCTTGCGAGAGCACCGGAATCACAACCAACTGCTGAACAATCATGGACAACAAGACACTGGACCTCACCAAAAAAGATACCCCACATCCAAAGACAAAGGAGAAGCCACAATGAGATGGTAGGAGGGGTGCAATCACAATAAAATCAAATCCCATAACTGCTGGGTGGGTGACTCAGAAACTGGAGAACACTTATATCACAGAAGTCCACCCACTGCAGTGAAGGTTCTGAGCCCCACGTCAGGCTTCCCAATCTGGGGGTCCAGCAATGGGAGGAGGAATTCCTGGAGAATCAGGCTTTGAAGGCTAGCGGGATTTGACTGCAGGAATTTGACAGGACATGGGTAACAGAGACTCCACTCTTGGCGGGCACACACAAAGCAGTGTGCACATCGGGACCCAGGGGAAGGAGCAGTGACCCCGGGGAGACTGAACCAGACCTACCTGCTAGTGTTGGAGGGTCTCCTGCAGAGGCGAGGGGTGGCTGTGGCTTACTGTGGGAACAGGGACACTGGCAGCAGAAGTTCTGGGAAGTACTCGGTGCCGTGAGCCCTCCCAGAGTCTGCCATTAGCCCCACCAAAGAGCCAGGTAGGATCAAGTGCTGGGTCGCCTCAGGCCAAACAACCAACAGGGAGGGAACCCAGCCCAACCCATCAGCAGACAAGTGGATTAAAGTTTTACTGAGCTCTGCCCACCAGAGCAACACCCAGCTCTACCCACCACCAGTCCCTCCCATCAGGAAGCTTGCACAAGCCTCTTAGATAGCCTCATCCACCAGAGAGCAGACAGCAGAAGCAAGTAGAACTACAATTCTGCAGCCTGTGTAAGGAAAACCACATTCACAGAAAGATAGACAAAATGAAAAGGCAGAGGACTTTGTACCAGATGAAGGAACAAGATAAAACCCCAGAAAAACAACTAAATGAAGTGGAGACAGGCAACCTTCCAGAAAAAGAATTCAGAATAATGATAGTGAAGATGATCCAGGACCTCAGGAAAAGAATGGAGGCAAAGATTGAGAAGATGCAAGAAATGTTTAACAAAGGCCTAGAAGAATTAAAGAACAAACACCTAGAAGAGTTAAAGAACAAACAAACAGAGATGAACAATACAATAACTGAAACGAAAAATACACTAGAAGGAATCAACAGCAGAATAACTGAGGCAGAAGAATGGATAAGTGGGCTGGAAAACAGAATGGTGGAATTCACTGCCATGGAACAGAATAAAGAAAAAAGAACGAAAAGAAATGAAGGCAGCCTAAGGGACCTCTGGAACAACAATGAATGCAACAACATTTGCATTATAGGGGTCCCAGAAGGAGAAGAGAGAGAGAAAGGACCAGAGAAAATATGTGAAGAGACTATAGTCGAAAACTTCCCTAACATGGGAAAGGAAATAGCCACCCAAGTACAGGAAGTGCAGAAAGTCCCAGGCAGGATAAAGCCAAAGAGAAACACGCCGACACCCATAGTAATCAAATTGACAAAAATTAAACCCAAATTATTGAAAGCAACAAGGGAAAAACAACAAATAACATACAAGGGGACTCCCATAAGGTTAACAGCTGATTTCTCAGAAGAAACTCTACAAGCAGAAGGGAGTGGCACAATATATTTAAAGTGATGAAAGGGAAGAACATATAACCAAGATTACTCTACCTGGCAAGGATGGCGTCCAGATTCAATGGAGAAATCAAAAGCTTTAGAGACAAGCAAAAGCTAGGAGAATTCAGCACCACCAAACCAGCTCTACAACAAATGCTAAAGGAACTTCTCTAAGTGGGAAACACAAGAGAAGAAAATGACCTACAAAAACAAACCAAAAACAATTAAGAAAATGGTAATAGGAGCATACATATCAATAATTACCTTAAATGTGAATGAATTAAATGCTCCAACCAAAAGACATAGGCTCGCTGAATGGATACAGAAACAAAACCCATATATATGCTGTCTACAAGAGACCCACTTCAGACCTAGGGACACATACAGACTGAAAGTGATGCTATGGAAAAAGATATTCCATGAAAATGGAAATCAAAAGGAAGCTGGAGTATCAATACTTATATCAGATAAAATAGACTTTAAAATAAAGAATGTTACAAGAGACAAGGAAGGACACTACAAAATGATCAAGAGATCAATCCAAGAAGAAGATATAATTGCAAATATATATGCACCCAATACAGGAGCACCTCAACATATAAGGCAACTGCTAACAGCTATAAAAGAGGAAATCGACAGTAACACAATAATAGTGGGGGACTTTTAACACCTCACTTACACCAATGGACAGATCATCCCGACAGAAAATTAATAAGGAAACACAGCTTTAAATGATACAATGGACCAGATAGATTTAATTGATATTTATAGGACATTCCATCCAAAAATAGCAGATTACACTTTCTTCTCAAGTGCACACAGAACATTCTCCAGGACTGATCACATTGTGGGTCACAAATCAAGCCTTGGTAAATTTAAGAAAATTGAAATCATATCAGGCATCTTTTCTGACAACAGTGCTATGAGATTAAAAATCAATTACAGCCAAAAAAACCCATAAAAAACACAAACACATGGAGGATAAACAATACGTTACTAAATAACTCAGAGATCACTGAAGAAATTAAAGAGGAAATTTTAAAATATCTACAGACAAATTACAATGAAAACATGATGATCCAAAACCTATGGGATGCAGCAAAAGCAGTTGGGACTGACATATATACACTAATATGTATAAAATGGATAAACAATAAGAACCTGATATATTAAAAAAATTTTTTTAAAAAAAGATGCCACAAACAGATGGAGAGATATACCATGTTCTTGGATTGGAAGAATCAATATTGTTAAAATGACTATACTACCCAAAGCAATCTACATATTCAAAGCAATCCCTATCAAATTACCAAAGGCATTTTTTACAGAACTAGAACAAAAAATCTTAAAATTTGTATGGAGGCACAAAAGACCCTGAATAGCCAAAGCAGTCTTGAGGGAAAAAAATGGAGCTGGAGGAATCAGACTCCCTGGCTTCAGACGATACTATAAAGCTACAGTAATCAAGACAATATGTACTGGCACAAAAACAGAAATATAGATCAATGGAACTGGATAGCAAGCCCAAAGATAAACCCATGCACCTATGGTCAAGTAATCTATGACAAAGCAGGCCAGGATACACAAGGGAGAAAAGGCAGTCTCTTCAATAAGTGGCGCTGGAAAAACTGGACAGCTACATGTAAAAGAATGAAATTAGGACACTCCCTAACACCATACACAAAAATAAACTCAAAATGGATTAAAGACCTAAATGTAAGGCCAGACACTATAAAAGTCTTAGAGGAAAACATAGGAAGAACATTCTTTGACATAAATCACAGCAAGATCTTTTTTGATCCACCTCCTAGAGTAATGGAAATAAACAAATGGGACCTAATGAGACTTAAGAGCTTTGCAAAGCAAAGCAAACCACAAACAAGACAAAAAGACAACCTTCAGAATGGGAGAAAATATTTGCAAACGAATCAATGGACAAAGGATTAATCTCCAAAATATATAAACAGCTCATGTAGCTCAATATTAAAAAAACAAACAACCCAATCAAAAAATGGGCAGAAGACCTAAATAGACATTTCTCCAAAGAAGACATACAGATGGCCAAGAAGCACATAAAAAGCTGCTCAACATCACTAATTATTAGAGAAATGAAGATTAAAACTACAATGAGGTATCACCTCACACCAATTAGAATGGGCATCAACAGAAAATCTACAAACAACAAATGCTGGAGAGGGTGTGGAGAAAAGGGAACCCTCTTGTACTGTTGGTGGGAATGTAAACTGATACAGCCACTATGGAGAACAGTATGGAGGTTCCTTAAAAAACTAAAAACAGAATTACCATATGACCCAGCAATCCCACTACTGGGCATATACCCAGAGAAAACCATAATTCAAAAAGACACATGCACCCCAATGTTCATTGCAGCACTGTTTACAATAGCCAGGTCATGGAAGCAACCTAAATGCCCACTGACAGACGAATGGATAGAGAAGATGTGGTGTGTATATATATATATATATATATATATATATATATATATATATATATATACACACATATACATACAATGGAATATTACTCAGCCATAAAAAGGAACAAAATTGGGTCATTTGTAGAGACGTGGATGGATCTAGAGACTGTCATACAGAGTGAAGTAAGTCGGAAAGAGAAAAACAAATATCATACATTAATGCATATATGTGGAACCTATAAAAATGGTACAGATGAACCGGTTTGCAAGCAGAAATAGACAGAGATGTAGAAAACAAATGCATGGACACCAAGGGGGGAAAGTGGTGTGGGGGCGGGGTGGTGGTGGTGTGATGAATTGGGAGATTGGGATTGACATATATACACTAATATGTATAAAATAGTTAACTAATAAGAACCTGTTGTATAAAAATCATATATAAATTTTTTTAAAAAAAGCAAAGCCACTGATAGAGACCAATGAATATATCCATAAGTAAAAATTAACTATCTTAACATAACAAAAATTGTATCTATTACCTGCTCATAGTTTAAACGTTGAATTTCTGAAATTTCTTTTGGCTTTGTATCAAGCATGTAATCTCCTGTAAAAAGAAATTGTAAAGTTGTCTTTTAAAAATATTACTTTTTTTCTAATTACAAAGGTAATATATTTTAATTATAAATTGTAGCAATAGGTAACATAAAATATTGACCCCCCCAGTCAGAGAAAATCAATGTTAACTGTTAGCTAAGGTCTCACATATTTTTTTCAGTGTACATCCTATGTTTTGAACTTTCTTTTTCTTCCTCTTTATATTTAAGCATCTTTCCGTGTCACTACAATAAAGCTCTAAAAGGTTTTTACCAAGTTTCACTACTATCAGCAAGATAACTATTACCCCAATACCTTTCCAGGAATGGGTGCCGTCAGTCTTCTAAATGTCTGTCATTCTTAGAAGTAAGCAAACTTTTTTTTTGCATTTAAAAAATTGGTATCTTAGGGGTTACCAGTGAGGAGAGGGGAGAGAGAGGCAAGAAAGGGGTATGGAATTGAGATACAAACTACTATGTATAAAACAGATAAGCAACAAGAATAGATTGTATAGCATAGGGAATTATAGCCATTATCTTTTAATAGCTTTTAATGGAGTATAATCTGTAAAAATACTGAATCACTATGCTGTACACCTGAAACTAATATTGTAAAGCAACTATACTTCCCCCAAATTGATATATTTTTATACATGTATTTTCACTTGGTATCACCTTTTTAATATATAAATGACTTTAAAAAAAATAAATTTATTTACTTATTTATTTTTGGCTGCATTGGGTCTTCGTTGCTGCACTCGGGCTTTCTCTAGTTGCAGCGAGCGGGGGCTACTCTTCGTTGTGGTGCGTGGCCTTCTTATTGCAGTGGCTTCTCTTGTTGCAGAGCACAGGCTCTAGGTGTGCAGGCTTCAGTAGTTGTGGCATACGGGCTCAGTAGTTGTGACTCGCAGTCTCTAGAGTGCAGGCTCAGTAGTTGTGGCACGTGGGCTTAGTTGCTCCGCAGCATGTGGGATCTTCCCAGCCCAGGGCTCGAACCCGTGTTCCCTGCATTGGCAGGAGGATTCTTAACCACTGTGCTACCAGGGAAGCCCCTAAAAATGACTTTTAGTATACGTGATACCTTTTAAATATATGTAGCATCATTTTAATAAATGCAGTAACTTTTTAATCCATGTTTTGCCTTTTTACCTATGTATTAATTATATATACTTTTCTTTGAATTGCCTGCCTATACAAGTATCATTTTTTTTTAACTGAACCATAAAAGATCTTTTTCAGTTAGAGGAATTAGAACATTTCCTGTTATACATGGTAAATTATTTTTTTCCCATAATGGCTTCTGACTTTATGGTGATGTTTTTTGCCTACTTTTCACCATACAGAAATATTTAATTTCAGTATAGTCAAATTCTTCTATTATAGCTTCTGGGTTTGATGGTTTTGATGTCATGTTAGAAAGATTTTCTCCTCTTTAGAGTATACAAACATTCACATATACTTTCTTCATGTAATTTTATGTTTACCTTTTTTTACGTTTAAATCTTTAATTTATCTGGAATTAATTTTGATATAAACAGTGATACATGGAACTAACTTCTCAGCCAGCCTCCCAAGTCACTAAGTTGATAAACTGTTTTATTAACTTTTATTTTCAAATTCAAAATAAACTACTAAAGACTGCATCAAGTATTCTTTTTGTGTGTGCATGTGTGTGTGTGTGTGTGTGTGAGTGTGTGGTACGCGGGCCTCTCACTTTTGTGGCCTCTCCCATTGCGGAGCACAGGCTCCGGACGCGCAGGCTCAGTGGCCATGGCTCACGGGCCCAGCCGCTCCGCGGCACATGGGATCTTCCCGGATCCGGGCACGAACCCGTGTCCCCTGCATCGGCAGGCGGACTCTCAACCACTGCGCCACCAGGGAAGCCCTCAAGTATTCCTTTACGGACTTCCCTGGTGGCACAGTGGTTAAGAATCCACCTGCTAGTGCAGGGGACATGGGTTCGAGCCCTGGTCCAGGAAGATCCTACATGCCAAGGAGCAACTAAGCCCATGCGCCACAACTACTGAGCCTGCACTCTAGAACCCTCGAGCCAGAACTACTAAGCCAACGAGCCACAACTACTGAAGCCCATGCGCTTAGAGCCTGTGCTCTGCAACAAGAGAAGCCACCACAACTGAAAAGCCCATGCACCACAACAAAGATTAGCCCCTGCTTAGTACAACTAGAGAAAGCTGCGCATAGCAATGAAGATACAACGCAAAGACAGATAAATAAATGTTTTTTCAAAAGTATTCTTTTAATCTCTCCAACTCTGATAATAAAGAAATTCCTATGAACATCAACACATTATTATTTTTGCTTTTATTTAGAACTTTAAGTTGGCAAAATCTAACTGAAAACAATTTTATTCCACCATAGGTACAGGAACTCTAAATCACTAAATTAATTCATTCACAGAAATATATAAGCAAGTGTATTTAACAAATATTTTTGAATCCTTACTATACATGGCACATTGTATATTTACATGGTGAGGTTTTAATATAGCATTTAACTGAAATCTATGCTTTGACTAAGTTTTATACATTATTTTTTCAAATAATTGAGAACATATTTGCTATACTTGTATCCTATAGCTCATTTAAGTTCTGTATTTATCCTGATAAAAGACTGTGTATGGGCTTCTCATTTGTGGTGGCTTCTCTTGTTGCAGAGCACAGGCTCTAAGCACATGGGCTTCAGTAGTTGTGGCTCGTTGGCTTAGTAGTTCTGCCTCGAGGGTTCTAGAGCGCAGGCTCAGTAGTTGTGGCGCATGGGCTTTCCTACAACTTTAATAGCGTCAGGATGCAGAACATTACATAATTCAATACTAAATGACCCTAGAGATGCTATCATAGATTAAAGCTTAGGTGCTAAGAACAGAATAATTATTGGGAAAGACTCAGATAAGCAACTCCTCTTTTCCTGAGGTCAGAAAAGATCTTCAGACAAGAGAAGAATGGCCTGACTAAGGGAGGCAGCCTCTTTGATGGACCTCAATGAGCCCTATAGCCTGGCATTCATACCTTTGTATAATCACCTTCCCTTGAGTGTGGATTGGATTCACTTCTAGTGAATCAAATACAACAGAAATAATGAAATATCACTTACAAAATTATAAAAGAAAATATTGTGTCATTTGTCATGGTGCTTTCTCATTTGCTCACTCTGAGGAATGCCACCTGCCATGTTCTGAGCTGCCTTTTGGAGATGCCCACAGCAAGGAACTGAAGGAAGCCTCTAGAGAGAGAGCCACAGTCAATGAGGAACTGAGAACCTCAGTCCAACAACCTGTGAGGAACTGAATCCTGCTAACAACCAAGTGAGTAAGCTTGGAAGCAGATCCTCCTCAGTTGGGCCTGGAGATAAGACTGCAGCCCCAGCTGACACACTGACTGCGACCTCATGAGAGATCTTAAGCCAAAGTCACTTAGCCACACCCAGATTCCTGACCTACAGATACTGTGTGATAATAAATGTTCATTGTTCTAAGTGACTAAATTTTGGGGTGATATGAAACAATAGACATCTGTATTTTTAGGAAAGTTTGTAATAGAGAATTAGATATTTTTAAAAGACTGATTTTGAGTTTTTAAGGGAGCATCTTTCAGTTTTAGATATCTAAATAAATCATCTCTTAAGAATTCTGTCTAGCTTATCTAACCTTTATAACAAAATTGGTCAACAATACTACTTCAATCAAAAATATTTATTGGGGGGCTTCCCTGGTGGCGCAGTGGTTGCGAGTCCGCCTGCCGATGCAGGGTACACGGTGTGTGCCCCGGTCTGGGAAGATCCCACATGCCGCAGAGCGGCTAGGCCCGTGAGCCATGGCTGCTGAGCCTGCGTGTCCGGAGCCTGTGCTCCGCAATGGGAGAGGCCACAACAGTGAGAGGCCCGCGTACAACTTAAAAAATATATATTTATTGAGGGACTTCCCTGGTGGTCCAGTGGTTAAGAATCTGCCTTCAAGTGCAGGGGATGCAGGTTCAATCCCTGGGTGGGGAACTAAGATCCCACATGCCATGGGGCAACTAAAACCACAAGCCACAACTACTGAGCCCGCACACTCTAGAGCCCGCGCGCCATAACTAGAGAGCACTCATCCTGCAACTACTGAGCCCATGGGCTCTGGAGCCTGCATGCCACAACTAGAGCCCACGCGCAGCAGTGAAGAGACCGTGCGCTGCAAAAAAAGATCCCACATGCCACAACGAAGATCCTGCCTGACGCAACGAAGACTTGATGCAGCCAAATAAATAAATAAATAAAACATTTTTTAAAATACAGTATTTATTGAAAGTCTATTCTGTGTTTAGCAACATGTTAACGTGTTTGGAAATGAGCGTTTCCCTTAAAAAACTAATAATTTGGTTGGGCAAAGAACATACAGGAAACAGAATAAAATAACAATAAGGTATAATAGAGTGTAAAATATAATAAAGGTCTTAAGTACCAAGTGATTTTGAAAAGAAATATTGATAAAGCCTGTAGCACTTAGAAATATCCTTTGTAGGGGGTAGTATCTAAAGCGGATTCAGAAAAATCGGCAGAACTTGCCAAGGCAGTGAGGGGAAAAAGCATTCTTTGAGGAAGAAAGAATGATGGGAAAAGCAAATATAAGAAACATCATGCTCTATGGGCAGTTTATAAGGAGGTTTATACATAAGATTTATGTTGCAGAGTGGTGGGAAATATGGCTGGATGGGTAACCTTGCAAGGAAAGCTCCTAGTAAGTGCTAGGAGGTCTAATAAAGTGGGGAAGAAGTGTAGGTGGAAGGCAGAAAATGGTTAGGAAGATGAGGTAAAAAAGCACAACACAAACTAGAATATACACTATGATTTTAACCATCCAAGACAGTTTGTATGATGGTGAGACTAGCATCGTATTATAGTAAGGAAAATAGTTGTTGGGATGATGGTGCTGTCTGACTTTTTAAAAGGTAATTTATTTTATCTTTTGAACATAAATACTATAAAAGGAGGTCAATGTTGAAGCATTTTAATTTTGCCCACAGTTGACTGTGTCTCCTCTTTTCCAAATGCTCACCTGGGATAAGTTACCTACTACCTACTGCCAAACCCTCTCTTCCTTTTTTGGCCTAATGTGGCTGTCAGGTTTTTGTTTCTTAATTTCTGTTTGTCTGAAATATCCCATTAATAGCAAAGTCTTACGGATTCTTTCTTTGAAATTCTTTCCTCTCTCTGTATACTGGTACTTCGGAATGTGATTTATTGCAAGGAAGAGACAAGTAGTAGGAATTTAAAATACTCTATCAAAAACACTTGAGTGAGGGCTTCCCTGGTGGTGCAGTGGTTGAGAGTACGCCTGCCGATGCAGGGGACACGGGTTCATACCCCGGTCCGGGAAGATCCCACATGCCGCGGGGCGGCTAAGCCCGTGAGCCATGGCCGCTGAGCCTGCGCGTCCGGAGCCTGTGCTCCACAATGGGAGAGGCCACAACAGAAAACACTTGAGTGGTGGAAAGGGAGAAGGGATATACTTTTGTGAATACTAGCCTTTCAGCATTTTAAAAATCATATTAGAAGGTGCCTAGATGGAGAGAACACATTATTTAATCTTTCTGAGCTTTGGTTACCTCATTTGTAAAATGAAGACGTATTATAATTTATGATGCTTTTATTTCCACTCCAATCTTACCCTTTTATACTATAAGTACCTCCATTCATATGCCCCCTGCCTCTGCTCATGGGTCTCTGCCATTACAAATGCATTCTTTTTTTTTTTTTTTTTTTCGGTACGCGGTCCTCTCACTGTTGTGGCCTCTCCCGTTGTGGAGCACAGGCTCCGCACACGCAGGCTCAGTGGCCACAGCTCACGGGTCCAGCCACTCCACGGCATGTGGGATCTTCCCGGACCGGGGCACAAACCCGTGTCCCCTGCATCGGCAGGCGGACTCTCAACCACTGTGCCACCAGGGAAGCCCACAAATGCATTCTTTACCTATGGGAACTAACTGCAAAAGAGCTCATTTTGTCTCAGAAGGTAGAATAGAAAAAGGCAAGTAGAGTAATGGTAGTAACTAGCAGGCAAGTGATTAGGTAAATGGCATCGGTCTATGATAGCACAGACAGCAGAGCCAGGATGACATAAGAAGCTGTGGAGTGGCAGCACAGTTTAAGGTTAGCACTGTCCAACAGAAATATAATGCAAGCCACAAAGGCAAGCCCATGTGTAACTTTAAATTTTTAGTAGCCACATTAAAAAAAGTAAAAAGAAGTAAAATTAATTTTAATGATATATTTTATTTAGCCCAGTATATTAAATGTCGCCCCTGCTGAAACTCGCCCCCCAACCCGTGGAAAAACTGTCTTCTACAAAACCAGTCCCTGGGGCCAAAAAGTTATGCTCTAACCCATGCATTTCAGCAGGGGCGATGTTACCCCCAAGGAGGCAAAAACTGATTCTTGGAGGGTAGGGACAAAAGTATCTTAGATATTATAATGGTTTGTGGCCTTCAAAGGGACACAGAACATGAAGAGACATACAGTTTATCTGTGGTATTAAAATTTCCTGGAGTGAGTGATTAGGACAAAGATGTCTACAAAGGCTCCTTAGGGGGGCAATACTGAAAAAAAGGTGGAGAAACACTGCTCTACACAATCTGTGCATGCTGGGAAACTTTAGGAGATGATCCTGGACCCACGTCTGTTCTCTTTATACTTTCTCTCTTAATGATCTCATCAATTTCCACAGATTTAAATACCATTTTTATACTAACGACTCCTGAATTCCTATCTTGAATTTCAGCATCCTCTGGAACTCATGGTCTCTCAAATCTTCTAAGTATTTTCTTAATGTTTCCTTCATCTTCTGCCTAAATGAAATTTGGCTCTGCCTTGATGACACTGCAGCCCTCTCAAGTGATGTCTTTTCTCTCTCATGCTTCTTTACCAGTGAGCCTGGAGGTGGATCTACTTGCTCCTTATGGTCATTCTTTCTCTCCCTCCTCCCTAAAACTCCTCAGTTTTAAAACTCATGCTATCATATAATACTACCCATTATCCACCCACCTGGTTATAGTTCTCTACCAACTTTCAGGTCAATCTGCCTCATTCCTAGCTCACTACCTCTCTATGACACAAATCCTGCCATAATTTTTGATAATTTCAATACTCATAGAGATGACCCATCTAATACCCTGGACTTTCTGTTCCTTGACCTCTTTTCCAACAAAAATGTTATATTCCACCTTATCTCAGAAACTCATTCCCTATGATCATACGGCTTTGTTATTACCAGGCTCCAAAAATTCTTCAGCTGTATCAGGGCCTAGAATCCACTAAATCCCGTCACATTTTTCTTCAACATATTTATATCCTCATTTCCTCTTTATGCAACTTAAATATTATAGCTAATCATTATAACCACTCTCTACACAAACGTTCAATTTCCTAGACTCTTTCTTCAACATACTCACTTGGCAAAAACCCAGCTCTGGTTAAATCCTGCTCCTGCACTATTCAGGCCTATACTCATGCAGCTGAGTGTGACTGAAGAAATCATACCGCCAATGTTGGCTGGTCTCACTAACCCCAGTGGTAATGCCCAGGAATCATACTTCATCTCCCCATTCACCTCCAACTTGTCTAGGCAACTATTTTATACCTTCCTTCTCATCTTCAACAACTCCTCCTTCATCTTCACTCTCAGCTGATGACCTGGTTTCCCGTTTCACTGAGAAAACAGAAGCACTCAAAAGACCTTCTATAAGTTACCACACCCAAATCTGTCCACCTACCTGCATCTATTTTTAATACATTCTATCTTCCCTCCTATTGTTAAGGTCTGTACTGCCTAAGACTAATACTTCTATTTGTCTAAAATACTCTTTTCAATTCTTTTCCTTCAATTTTCTTTTTAAAAACAGCTTTATAGAAATGTAATTCACATACCATATAATTAACCCATTTAAAGTGTACAATTCAATGTTTTTAAAGTACATTAATAGGATTGTGAAATTATCATCATGATCTAATTTTAGAACATTTTGGTCTCCCCTTAAAGAAACTCTATACCCATTAGCAGTCAATCTCTATTTCCCCCCTATATTCCCCAGTCCTAAGCAACCACTTATCTACTTTGTCTCTAAATTTGCCTATTCTGGACATTTGATATAAATGGAATCATATAATAAGTGGTATTTTGTGACTTGGCTTCTTTGACTTAGCATAATGTCTTTAATGTTTATCCATATTACAGCATGTATCAATACATTCCTTTTTATGGCTGAATAATGTTTCACTATATGGATATACCACAGTTTGTTTATCCAGTCATCAGTTGATGGCTACCTGGGTTGTTTCCACTTTTAGGCTATTATTAATAATGCCGCTATGAACATTCCTGTACAAGTTTTTGTGTGAACATGTATTTTTACTTCTCTTGGGTAAAGTTATAGGATCATAGGTAATTCTATATTTAGCTTTCTAAGGAACTGACAAACTGTTTTCCACAGTAGCTTCATCATGTTACATTCCTATTGGCTGTGTACAATATATAAGGGCTTCTAATTTTCCCCTGTGCCCACTTCCAGTCAGGTTTTTATCCTGTGGACTCGTTGAAGTTACCAATTACCTCCTTATGGCTCAATCAATAGTCAATTTTCAGTCTTCATCCTGCATGGCCTATTAGCAGCATCTGATTCAACTAATCTCTAACTCTTCATTGACACTCTTCATTTATATTCTAGGAAATCAGTCTTTGGTTTTTCTTCCACATAGTTGAGCTTCTACCCATTCTTTCTCTTCCTCAGCTTCTAATCACTGGCACATCCAAGATTCGGTCCACTGATCTCTTCCCTTCTCTATCTGCATTCATATTATTTGTGACTGAGTCTAACTGTCATTTATATATGTTGTCTGTTCCCAAATGTGTATTTACAAGCTAGATCTGTGCTGTCCAATACAATAACTAGCAGTGACATATGGCTATATAAATTTAAATTTAATTAATAAAAATTTAATTTAATATTCAGTTCCTCAGTCACATCAGCTATATTTTAAGATCTCAAGAGCCACATGTGCCTAATGGCTATGAAACTGGACAGCACAGATACAGAACATTTCCAGTGACACAGAAAGTCTTACTGTACAGCACTGATTGAGCCCTCTCCTCTAGACTCTACATTTATATAGCCCACTGCCTCCCTGATATCTCCATCTGAATGCCAATAAACATCCCAAAACCAAAATCCTGATATTCCTCCCTAAACATGTTCTTTACATTTTTTCCTGTTTCAGTTGATGTTAACTCTGTCCTTCCAGTTGTTCAAACCAAAAATCATGGGGTAACCCTTGACTTCACTTCACTCCACATTCAACTGATCGGCAAATTCTATCAGCTCTATATTCAGAATCTGACCATATTTTATAATCTCCACTTCTACTACCCTGCTTGAAGCCACCACCACCTTTTGCCAGTTTTAACAGGTTGCTAACCAATCTCCCTGCTCCTATCTTTACACCACTAAGTCCACTAAGTTCTATTTTCAAAGTAACAGCCAGAGAATTCTTGTTAAACTCAAAGTCAGATCATCAGTCCTCTGTTCAAAATCCTTTAATGCACCTAGAGGGGTGGGATAGGGAGGGTGGGAGAGAGGGTGATGCAAGAGGGAAGAGATATGGGAACATATGTATATGTATAACTGATTCAGTTTGTTGTAAAGGAAAAACTAACACACTATTGTAAAACAATTATACTCCAATAAAGATGTTAAAAAAAAAAAATCCTTTAATGGCTTCCCAATCACCGACAACAAAAGTCAAAGTTGCTATAATAGCCTAGGGTACTGTATGATATGATCCCATTACCTCTAATCTCATCTCCTAATACTTCCCCTTTGCACAGTCCTTGGCAGTCATGCTGGCTCTTCATCAAAAGCACTAAGCATATTTCAGCCTTTTCCATGAAATATAATTTAGAAATCACAAAGTTTAAGAATCACCAAGCTAGAGTAACAGAGGTTTAAATAGAAATTCTATTTCCAGACATCTAGATATTGAAAGTAATCTGCACTTAACTATGAGGTTCCCTAGCCAGTGAGCGGGATTAAATGACATTAATTACATAAAGAAAAAGGTCTTCCAAAAGCTCTAATCTCAATTACTTCACTAAACCTACACCTCACACAAAAAAAATCAGTTAGCTAGTTGTCTGGAATGGCATAAATAAACATCAGCTAATAAGATTTTTTAAAATAAAAATTTAATTACTAAACAACTGTAAGAATATGGATTAAGATTTCCGATTTGGTAATAGTATAAGTATAAATATACAAATTCTTATTTGCTAAATTGTAAAAGACCACACGGTGATATACAACAACCTGCTCTGTAAACAAGTTCTACTTAATGCAACTGGTCTGCAAACTGTGTATTATGGTCTGTTTTGAAATAAGAATCTTGCATAAGAAAGCAATTCAAGGGCTTCCCTGGTGGCGCAGTTGTTGAGAGTCAGCCTGCTGATGCAGGGGATACAGGTTCATGCCCCGGTCCGGGAAGATCCCACATGCCGCGGAGCGGCTGGACCCGTGAGCCATGGCCTCTGAGCCTGCGCATCCGGAGCCTGTGCTCCACAACGGGAGAGGACACAACAGTGAGAGGCCCGCGTACAACAACAACAACAACAACAACAACAACAGAATGCAATTCAATACACTGCTTCCTTCATCAAGAAAAACTGGCTATCAAAAAAATTTCAGATGGACTAAAATGTTTTACACTCTAGCATAAGCCTCTATTTCACTGCAGACTGGTAACTAACATATTATAGACTGGCAGAGGTGCATGAATCATATTTTGGGTAGCACTGCTCTAAATCACCTCCTGGGTTTTAATTCAAGTCTACTCAATATTTTAAAACACTACCTACATACAATGTTAGAGTTTTTGTGCCATTTCCCATTCTGTAGTTTATTGGAATTAATATGTACCCTGTTGTTTTCTAGATGTCATTAGTCTATTTAAAGAATTTTAATGCTGGTCAGAAAGAACGCATCCAAGAACAGAAACATACTGATAAAATTTTTTAATTAAGAGATTAAAAATTATAACTTAAAAATAGCCTCAAAAAGGTGAAATTTGGTAATATATTAGCTTTGAAAACTTTGGTTTATTTTGAAAGAGATATAAAAATCATTCACTTTTCAACACTAACCTAAATATTCCATCAGCTGTTCAGCAGTTATGATTTCCATCATCGGTGGAAGTTTCACCTGAAAAACAAAGTATTTTTCTATAAAATCAAATGTTTTAGATACTTAAGGTGTTTCTTCAGTCAGAAACACAAGTATGTATGTGTATTATATGTATCTACTATAGGTATACAACACTCACATTTAAAAATCTTTGTAACTAATCTTTAATACAACAAAGCCAATCCTATCACCATAAAATTTACAGGGTGATACAAGATCTCAGAGAGTCAATGAGAAATCTATTTTCAAAGCCAAGTGCTATGCCTTTGGTCACCCATCCTGATTCTCATTATGCACCTGCAACAGCGTCTTGCATGATAGAAAATACAGTTTAAGGGCAGGAAGAGGCACCGAACATGTTTTGACAGGTCACCCATGCAGCAGTTTTACTGAAGACAGGCTTAACACAGGTCAATATTCCATTACTTCAGTCTACCTGGGCCATTTTTTTGTTGTTGAGTAGCTGCAATGAATACAGTATAAAGGATGGTCATAAACTGAAGGATTCAAACTATATGAGTCAACCTGTAAAATTTAAAAACAGGCAAAATTAAACTTTACTGTTTAGAGCTGTATATGTATAAAGAAAAGAAAATGGATACTATAAAAATTAGGACTGTGGTTAACCCTAGGGATAGGAGAAGGAGTTACAGTTGTAACAGGACATATAAGAGGCCTCTGGGGTGCTGGCAATGCTCTCTATCTTGACTTGCATGGTAGTTCCACTGTTTGCTTTATGATAACTTGTTAAACTGGACATCTCTGTTTTATGTATGTGCTATATGTCACAATAAAAAGATTAAAAGTAGGTATATACGTTATAGTCATATTTAAGTTTCAAAAGTTAAGTCAGCTGCAACACAGTCTAAATGAATTTTTCAAATGAATTATCAGATGAATTACACAGATATTACAGCCAATGACTGTAAATATTTTAGCTGACTTATTCAAAAGCATACTCCTTGGTATATTCATGGAAGAAAAATAAGTACTGTAGGATGTAAACGCGAACAAAATAATTAAGATAGCAATGACAGAATAGCAGCATAATTAAAAATTCCTCAGGAATTACTATTTCAGGATCATTTAAATCAGCAATTTCTCCAACAACAAGTGTTAAAGAAGGTGCTCTGGATCTTTATGTTACCAAATGTAGTAACGGTATGTCACAATTTTTTGTTTGTTTTAATCAATGAATAAAGTAAGTGCTAAACAAGATCCCTGTAAAACAGAACAGTTTTAGACCCTCTGAAAGCATAAATGACAGTTGGTACTTATGAGTTAGTCATCCAGTGGCTTTATCACTCAGTGAAAACCAAGAGTTGCCATTGAGGTTTTAATCATTACTTGTTTCTAAATTATTCTTATTTTCTAGGACACTTTTTAAAATTGTAATAGACTTTTTTTTTTTTTTTTTTGGTTGCGCTGCATAGCATGCAAGATCTCAGTTCCCCGACCAGGGATCGAATCCACACCCCCTGCAGTGGAAGCACAGAGTCTTAACAACTGGACCACCAGGGAAGTCCCAGAAATTGTAATAGACTTTTTTTTTGGAGCAGTTTTAGGTTTATAGAAAAATTCAGCAGAAAGTACAGAGAGTTCCCATAAAGAGTATATTTTTCAAATTGAAACTCATTGGCAAATTATAGCCCCCTGCTGTTTTTCTAAATAAAGTTGTATTGGGTGTCACTCTCATTTGTTTATGTACTGTCTTTGGCTGCTTTTGCAGTATAATAACAGGTTGAATCTTTGCAACAAAGACAATATGGCCCACAAAGCCTAAAATATTTACTATCTGGTCCTTTACAGGAAAAGTATGTTGATCCCTGCTTTAGATGATTTTAACTGCTTTTAGATAATATTTTATCAAGGTGTTTCAATACCACTTTGTAGGTCTGATATTTAAACCAGTAGTTTATAAACACTGTGAATATTTACATTCTGAATAACTGTCAGACCACTCTGAAAGTCCAATTTTCACCTAACAATGCTTCTTAAATGAGACCTATATGTTCTTTTATTCCAGACAAATTCAGTGCAGAAATGTATTCACCAGAAAATCCCATAAACAAATAGCTTATCCTCTTTTGGTCAATGTAGTAATCCCACTATAAAATTGTCAATAAAAAACCAAGGAACTAACAAGTATATGTATTTGGGAAATACATTCTACAATCCTAGATTTCTACAAATAGATGATTTCAGGGTTTAGTCTTGAAATTTCCAAATAATAACAACTGCCCATCATGTCTTGCTTCAAACATTTGAAATAGGAAATGACAACCTTTATAGAGATTTTAGAAGTGGGACAACAAATACGCAAATATTCTAACTATTCCCAAGCATACTGAGTGGTATATTCATTTCCCGAATCTTAGCCAACAAAATATTCTGGATGTTCACTACAGCTAGGGACAAAAGAGTATAATAGTGAAGAAATGCCCGCCTCCCTCCCACTAATACTTTGGAGCCATCAACAGATCTTAATTTTTTTTAACCACAAAATGATCTTCCTGAATGCTTGCTTCTCTTTTTGCTTCCCTCTACCACCATCACCACAAAAGCAAATGCTGAAGATTTTGTTAATGATCCTAAGACTTTCTTTCCTTTGTCTCTTTAGAGTCTATTAAAGAAAAAACAGGTTATGGAAAAGCTAGCTAAGGATACAGAATTTAAAACTGTGGTATTCTGTCTGAATCTCTAAATTTTAAATCTTATGATGAAGAACAGACAAATGAAGTATGACCTAGGTTCTCAGATGGTCCTCTTTTAGTAATAATCTATAACATATTGTTTACAAATAAATTAATGTATTCAAGGACACCTGGAAGGTACTCTAAGTAGTTTAAATATTCTTCCTAAAATTTGAGCAAAACCTCTCAGTACATATTAACACACAGTTTCGAATTAATAGAGTCCAAATAAAATGAAGCTTTTATTATCTAGGAAAATAAATTATGTCCTATCCTACAAATATTTCATTATTCTAACTAGATTTCTATTAAAATTAATATTTAAATAAAATATTTAATATTAAACATTTAAATTAACAAAAGAATATTTAAATTAACAAAAGGAAATAGCTACTACAACTCCAAATATTCAACTATAGGATAAAACATCATTAATTCAGCCCAATTATTCTGTAATTCTTAGTCATTCGAAGAGTGAAGTGTACTTGAGAATAGACTCACGAGAGACCAAAAATAAAAATAACAAAACCTGCTTAAAGTGTTAATATCCTGAACAGAAATGTAAAACATCTCAAAAGTGATATGCCAAGATTTTGATACCTATAATTTTGATATAGGGGAAAGGGGGGAGAGAAATGCAGGGGACCCAATAATAACAAAGAAATAAGGAACAGTTTATATAGCTAACGCTAAGTATGAAAATAACCTGCCAAAGAACATTGTTAAAGTTTAATTAGAATACCAATTAATAAGTACTCAAGAAATACAGTTTGGGGTTTCCCTGGTGGCACAGTGGTTAAGAATCCTCCTGCCAATACAGGGAACACGGGTTCAAGCCCTGGTCCGAGAAGATCCCACATGCTGCAGAGCAACTAAGCCCGTGTGCCACAACTACTGAACCTGTGCTCTGGAGCCTGCGTGTCACAACTACTGAAGCCAGCACGCCCTAGAGCCTGTGCTCTGCAACAACCAATCAATGTGATACACCACATTAACAAAATGACAAAAAAATCATATGATCATCTCAATAGATGCAAAAAAGCTTCTGATAAAATTCAACATCAATTTATGATAAAAACTCTCAACAAAGTGGGTATAGAGGAAACATACCTCACCATAATAAAGACCGTTTGTGACAGGGCCACAGCTAACATCATACTCAATGATGAAAAGCATTTCACCATTTCCTCTCAGATCAGGAACAAGACAAGGATGCTGAACAACTTTTTTTTTTTTTTTTTGGCCACCCAGTGTGGCTTGTAGGATCTTAGTTCCCAGACCCGGGATTGAACCTGTGCCGCCTGCAGTGGAAGTGCGGATTCCTAACCCCTGGACCACCAGGGAATTCCCATTATCACTTTTAATCAACATAGTATTGGAAGTCCTAACCACAGCAACCAGACAAGAAAAAGAAATAAAAGGAATCCAAACTGGAAAAGAAGTAAAACTGTCACTGTTTGCAGATGACATGCTATACATAGAAAATCCTAAAGACACCACCAAAAAGCTACCAGAACTCATCAATGAATTTGGCAAAACTGCAGGATACTAAATTAATACACAGACTTCTAAAAACAGTAACACTTTCTTTCAATGAAATCTTATCTAAAACATTATCTGAAATATATGTGTACATATGTGTGCGTGTGTGTATTTTTTTTTTTGGCTGTGATGCACAGCATGTGGGATCTCAGTTACCCAGCCAGGGATCAAACCCGTGCCCCCTGCAGTGGAAGCAGAGTCTTAACCACTGGACCTCCAAGGAAGTCCCGTGAAATATATTTTAAATGAAGAACTGACAGAACTCTGTGACCAGTGAAAAGTGGAGGATGATGGGAAAAGAAAAATTGAAGTTGACTCTAAGGCTCAGGGAACTCTAAAACTTAAGATCCATACATTTAATAAAAACAAGACATTTGGTAAGGGAAGGTAAGTTTGTAGAAGAAAATGACGTCTGCTTCATAACTGTGAAATTTAGTTTGACATTCAAACAGAAAGTTGAGTTGGAGCTCAGTAGACAAAAATTTTTTTTTAATATTTAGTTAGTTAGTTAGTTAGTTAGTTGCACCAGGCGGGCTCCTTAGTTGCGGCTCGCAGGCTCCTTAGTTGCAGCATGCAGGCTTCTTAGTTGTGGCATGCATGTGGGATCTAGTTCCCTGACCAGAGATCGAACCTGGGCCTCCTGCATGGAGTCTTAACCACTGTGCCACCAGGAAGTCCCAGGAGACAATATTTTTAACTTGTCCATGAATTATTTGATTCCTGTGCTGTAGTCTGTTTTTGCATTACTTATGGTAAAAAGGATCACTAAATATTACAATTTCTTGGGAATTCCTTGGTGGTCCAATGGTTAGGGCTCCGCACTTCCACTGCAGGGGGTGTGGGTTCAATTCCTGTTTGTGGAACTAAGATCCTGCAAGCAGCACAGCGCATCCAAAAAAAAAACCCAATTTATTCTCAGTTCAAGTTTCACTGATTTTGAATATGCGGCAAATCATATAGTATTCGTAGTTTTTAAAGTTGAAATTGTAAAGAAATTATATTATAAGTATTATTAATGGGAATCAAACAGACGAAATGCAGCATTTTTCAAAATAAGGGCTAAAAAAGTTAAGGATCCTTTCAACATGCCTTTAATTCTGGCTCCAGCAAATAAACATTATAAGCTATTATACATCATGTTTTATATTCTAATTTCTTATAGGTAATATTCATTTATTATTAAGAATAATTACTGTACTTAAAAATACTAAAAATCTAACTGACTTTCTACATGCCATCAGTATTTCAAACCAGGAAAATTTAATAAGAGACAACTTTCAACTCTGGCTAATTTGAAACACCTTTACCCTCAATGTTTATCAGAACTTAAGACCCCATTCTCAGAGTAATATCGAGGCCTATTTAAAACTATTTAAAACCATCAGAAACTGCAGATATATTCACATGTATAAGATTTTCAAGAATGTCCTACTTTATATGCAATTCAAAGGTTTCAGAACAATGAAGAATGTTTTTCCAGTGAAATTTTCCCAGTAAAAGATGTATAATAAAAGGAGACATCTTGGGGCTTCCCTGGTGGTGCAGTGGTTAAGAATCCACCTGCCAATGCAGGGGACACGGGTTCCAGCCCTGGTCTGGGAAGATCCCATATGCTGTGGAGCAACTAAGCCCATGTGCCACAACTACTAAGCTTGCACTCTACAGCCACTGAGTCACAACTACTGAAGCCAGTGCGCCTAGAGCCTGTGCTCCACAACAAGAGAAGCCACCGCAGTGAGAAGCCCGCACACCATAATGAAGAGTAGCCCTCGCTCACCGCAACTGGAGAAAGCCCGCGTGCAGCAATGAAGACCCAAGGCAGCCAAAAATAAATAAATAAATTTATAAAAATAAATAAATACAACTTTTTTAAAAAGGCATCTTTAGTTCAAATTTCACTGGACTTATATTTAAGCAGCTCAGCAAGCTTACCATGCTGAAAATCTACCCAAAGAAAAAGTGACAGTGAAACATTTATATTAATTGCTTGAAAGACAGATGAGAATAAGATAAGAGAACAGTTAAAAGGCTACTAACGTAGTCCGGGAGAGAGATGAAAGTGGCCTGAACTAGGGTAGTGGCAGGAGAGAGAAAACTTAACTACTGAAAATATCAAAGAAAATACTGAATAAACTTTGATGTAAAGGTAAGCTCGTTCACCACAGAACTCAAGAAAGCCTCTGAAATTGGAAGTGTCAGATAATTGACAGGACATGGGATAAAACACAGGAGGCTAAAAACAGAAGGAATCTGTGCAAAGAACAGATCCCCAGGATTTGTTCTAAGTAATCATGAAGTCTATTTCTGCTTCTCTGACTTTATCATTAGCTCTTCTTCCACCCTGGTTTGTCCCAGGCCTATTGTCTACCAGGATTACTGTTACCTTGAATTTCAACTTTCCAACCAAATATCTGAAGTAAGAGCTCAGGTTCTGGAGTGGGAATAAACTTACCTTGGGTAAGTTATTTACACCCTATGCACCTCAATTTTCTTTGTACGTAAAATAGGAACAATATCTACACAAGGATTTCATGATGTGGTTGAGAAAATTAAAAGAGAAAATGCATATAATACATGTAGAATACTTAGCATAGTATCTGGACATAAAAATAATTGAGTACTTACTGTTATTATTCAAAGCCCTAGGATTACTGATATCACCTGTGCTCAAATGTCCTTCATCTGGGACTTAACAGAGACAAGGATGGAAGGAGAATGGGAAGGTTTTCCACTGAAGGACTACTCATAGCAAAGGGAGAGGAGAAAATGAGGACAACACTAATAGGACAACCACCACAGGGAGTATTCATAATATCATCAGCCCATATCTACTTTATCTGACAAACCGAGAGATATTACACCAATCCTAATTCTTAGGAGAGACTGGAAATGAAAGCCTCCGAAGTGTTGCTTGCACCTTTGTGTAAACAAAACTCTACCACTGTGTGAAGCTTTTAATCTCTTCTTACAGGATCTATATTAAAAAACAAACAGGGTGGGCAGAGGCTAAAATGGAATCTTCAGCTCACCATCTGTTTTTCCATTTTTATAAGTAATACACTTGGAAATCCTCAAAAGAGCTTTGTGCCTACTTTAGGAAAAGGGGAATATGAGAAAATTTGTGCAGTTGCAATATTCCTATAAGTCAGGAAGTAAAAAAAGAAAGTAAAACCTAGTCAAAACTAAGAAGAGGTATCTGTGAAAAGGTATGAGAAAAGAAGTCATCAAGGAGGGAAGGAGAACTAGAGCAAAAGCTTTCTGGTAAGAAGCTCACCCTCTGCAGGTGATAATGAGACAGAGGATATGTCCACTTGAACTTCACTGAATTTTCTGCTAATGGCCTTTTGCTCATTTTGCTCTTGGGTCACTCATCTTTTTCTTTCTAATTTATAAGGGCTCTCTGTAAATTAAGAAATTAGCCCTTAGACACATACAGTAATCTAGCAGATAATTCCCTTAGTTTGTAGTGTGTGTTTTGACTTCACTTAGTTCCTGGTGAAGTTTTTTTGGGGAAGGGGTATCTTTTTGTCCTTTTTCTTTTTTTTAACCTTAAGTTTTTTGTTTTTTACTGAATCAAATGTATCAATGTTTATTTTATATTGATAGTTTCTAGGTTTAATGTCTGGAGCAACAAGACTAAGGTAAACAAACTTGCTTAAGAATCCTGCTGTTCCTCCCTTGATGTGGAGTAGGAGATCGTCTCAGCACCTGCTAAGCAAAGAAAGAAGAGGAAGAATTTCCCACCCAAAGGACTGGGGAGCAGAGGGGATGTGCTTCCAGCATCTTAAACCAGAATAGTGCATTCAGACTTCCACTAAAATGCTACATAATAATTAGATACATAATGATTAGATATTACTATATGTCTTCTACTACAATGTACAGTATAAGTTATATACATATGTGTATGTGTATATATATATATTTTTTGAGTATGTGGGCCTTAGAACCTATATTCTTTCTATAAGAAAACAAAAGGGTGACAAAGCAGGGACTCCTTCTATTATTAAAGTAATACCTTCATAAACATAAAAATATTAAGGCAGAAGCTTTTAAAAATGTTTCATAATGCAAAATTTGAATCATATGGAAAAGCCGAAAAGTAACAGCATAATGAACTTCCAAGTACCCATCACTCTGCTTCAGTATTTATAACATAGGCCAATAACATCAGAAAGTAAATTTAATATTTTATATATCTTCTGACTTGTTGATTTTTATAAATACAACTGATTAATTGGGTCACAGTCTTCAAATAAACCTATAAATGGCATTGTTTTATGATAGATAAAATGAAAGATTAAAGAAAAACTATTAATAAAACACCAAAAACAGTCTAAAATAAAGAAGCAAAATGAAAATGTATTCCAAGACTTCAATTTGGGTCAATTTACCTGGTGTCAGCTAGAGAATTAGAAATTTGAGCTTGAATTAAATTTAATGAACAGATTTCCTTCTCTCTTGATTTGTTGGATTATCACAGTTCAACTATTTTACAGATTAGTAATGATCACCTACTTTCCATCAGTCCTAAACCAACACTTTTAATTAAAACTTCAACATTTCCAACTTAGTACTTAACCATGTTTGATAATTTTAACTGTCATCTCTCACCCAGAATCATCATGGCACTTATTTCCTTTGAATCACTCAAATTTTCCTAATGTATTCAGTTATTTTTTATTTTTATTTTTTTTAGTTCCCCAACCAGGGCCCGAACCCATGCCCCCTGCAGTGGAAGCGCAGAGCCTTAACCACTGGACCGCTAGGAAATTCCTTACTGATTTTTCTCATTACTTCATTCTCCCCCAAAAAAGATGATCAACTGTTTTACTTTCAATTCTTAATTCCATTGACTCTCCATGAATCAACCCTTGAAAAGCCCAATACTTGATAATCCTAACCAGCCATTCTTACTGCTCCTATTTCCAGCGATGAGAGAACTATTTGGGGGGGGCGGGGAAAAACAAAATTGACATACTAGAAGTTTTAAAAGAATACCCCAATTTATCCATGGCCACTGACTACTTTCTGCTTATGCCTCAAATTCCTATGCATAATCTTTAATGAGATGAGAACTTCTTTAAAATACAACATAATTTTCTCACAAAATTCACCCTTCGATGCTTTACAACTTCTCTCCTTAATTACTGGCAAGTTCAATAGCTATTACTGATGAGATCATCTGTTATTCTGCCAAAATGGAGAATGAGGCCTCAATTTTCATGTCTCTCTATCTTAACATGACCTTGTCTTTGTATCTTCCTTCCATTACTTCAAAAAAAAAGATTGGTGTTGTTGTCCTCTGAAGAGAATTTTACCACCTATTCTGAGGATGCCATGTTATATTGACTTTTTAGCGACCTTGTTCTCATATCTGTCCTTTTTGGCAAAATCTTTCCTGCTCCACCAGTTAGTTCCTTGACGCTGCTGCATTTGACAATGATAACTGACCTTTTTTTAAAAAAAAATAAGAGTTTCTCTCCCACACTATCATGAATTTGTCCTATCTCTAGTTCTCATTTACATCTCAAATTGTGCCTATACTGATTTCTTTTACACTCTCTCATCTTTGCTGCTTAGCATTCCCTTCCCCCCAACAACTTTATTCCTCTGTTTTCTCTACGTCTACTGGAGAACTGGATGGAAGAGGGAGCGAGAAAATAGAGGGAGGATGTTTATACTGGCAATTTGTAGTTCCTCACATATACTGGGATGGCAAATAGTTGAGAACTACTCACCACTCTCTTTGGAGAATTCATTTATTCTCACAGATACCATAATTCTATCTATGCAATAATTCTCCAGTTCAATTTTTCTTATAATTTTGACGTCTTTCCTGAGGCCCATTCTATGTTTCTGGAGGCATAATGAACATTTACATTTTTATGTCCCATTAACAGACAATTCCAACCTGACACAGCCAAACTCTGACATCAACTTTCCCATCTAAAACACACTCTCCACCTTTTGAATGATCCAACCAATCTCTATTACCCAATTAGAAAAAAGTGTCACATCCTTCATTTCCTATAACCAGATAGCAATCAATTCATCATTTAGGCTGTGACATTATCCTCATCAGAGAGAAGGGGCAGAGAATTTCCATCTAAAAGAGCTATCCTCATCAATTCTTCCTGCTACACTCACTACAATCTCACCTCCAGTCTAATCTCAAATGAAAAGACCCCTTTCTTTGTCATTCCTTTATCCAGTAATTTATAGTAGCTTCCTATTATCAGCTGTGTATAAAGTCTAAACGTGTCTAATGATGGGTCCTCTGAAATCTGACAACTACCTTCATACCCTATTTACTATTTTTCTCTACTATGGCATTTCTCAAACTTTTTGGTCTCAAGACCCTCTTCAGTCCTAAAAATCATTGAGGATCCCAAAGAGCTTTTGTTTAAGTGGATTATATCTATCAAGATTTACCATACTAGAAATAAAAATTGAGAAAAATTTTAAACACAAGAATGCACGAGCACAGATTCTGTTAACTGTCAGAGCAATGATATCATCACACATCACAGAGCGTGAAAAACTCTACTGACACTGAGAGAATGAGAGAGAAAAAGGCAAAAAACAACTTAGTACTATTATGTACAGTACTGACCTCAGAAGCCCTGGCTCACTTTGAGAACACAGCTCTATCCAACCTTGCTTCTCTTAATTGATCTCCCCATCAATCACTGATGATTACTGATGAGTAATTTTTGTGTGCATCAATAGTCTTGAGGCAGAAAAAAGGCTAAGAACCAAAGATTTATAAAACAATCTCTAAGTTCCTTAGCATGCCTGCTCATTCAGAGTCTAACCCACCTATCAATTTTATTTCCTGCTACTGCCATTTCCTTCTCCTCCACTGCACTCCAAGCAAGGTTGGAGTCTCCAAATAGAACAAACCTTTTTCTGCTTCAGCATCTTTGAACACACTATTCCCTTTGCCTGGAAGGAACTTCTCTTACTCAGCCATCAGACCCAGTACACAGGTTACCTCTTCTGTGAAGCTTTCCCTTGACATGTCATCCAAAACATACACACACACACACACACACACACACACACACATTATCCATTTTATTTTCTTCCCTTTTATTTATACCCTTCCCTCTCCCAGGAATTCCATTTTCCTGTTATTTTAAATCCTACTTTTCCTTAAAAACTTCCTTCAAGATCTAAAAATTCCATGAAGCTCTCTGGGACTATGCCAGACCAAAGGAAAACTTCCCCTTTTGGGATGTCTAATGCATTTCAATCTGCTTCCTATAACCTAGCATTTATAGTGTATTGTCTTGCATTGTTCTTTAGTAATTTCAAGTGAGTCGATGCTGCAACTCCAAACAGCTCAACAGCTCTTCAAGAACAGGCAGTTTTCACTCAAAACATTTGAGTGCCATTATGTACTAGATACTGGTAAGATCTAATCTTATTTTCTTTGCATTAGCCCTTGCTAGAAAGGAAGATGAAGTGACTTAATAAACACTATTTCCTTTACTTGACTTTCTTCCTAACTAGTCACAATAATCCAGGTTATTTTTTTCTAGGGAACATTTTATCTATAGATACAATTCTCAATTTAAAAGTAAAATATGTACTCTAAGATGCATCTTCTCAGCACTCTAAAACTGCAAGCTTAAATAAGACACTTCATTTACAGGTCCTCAATATACTGAGTCCTCAATATACTTTCTTTTGAAGGGCCCTTCCCTCTTTTGCTCCTTTAACTTGAATATATCTTTTCTTATTTTAGTTGTTATAATTTTAGCTCCCTTAACGCATTCTGATGTGTGGTTACTGGTAATAATGCCAGACTATTTCAGTAGAGTAAAAGAAATGAGGCAAGTAAAAATCATACATAAAATAAAAACGATCTTTGAAAACCAAGAAGTTATGGTAATTAGGTCTCAGGCCACTGCTTTTCCTTAAATGGAATTTGTCTAAGGGGCCACATCGTCCCCATCACCATGCCCTTAAGTATCCACACCCAAATGGAGCAAGCAGGAGTTGGAAAATAGACTAAACGTAACCATCAAAACTTGCTCCCTGATATCACAGATTGATGGTAACTTCTGAAGATGATCTTCCCCCTTTCTTCACTCTTTTCCATATGTGATAAAGTCAGTAAGAAGGAATAACACAGAAAAATATAGGTTAAAAAATAAACCAAAGGGTTTAAGATGCTCCTAGTCCCGGCTGTTTCCAAGTATATCAGCCATAGCTGAATGCTGAACGCTCATCACTAAACAGTACAAGAGAGACCTGAGGTTGCCGGCAATTCTTTCTGACGTATATATGAGAACACTCTTCCAACAAGAGAGTCTCAGAATGAATATCATGTAAGAAGAAAAAGGGATGGATTGATGAATGAGGGGAAAAAAAGGAAGAAGCCATCAGCTGACAGGCAGCAGCTCCCTCGCCCCGTGTTCCCCCTCCCCGAAAGCTGTAGGAAATAGAAAGCTGCGGAGTGTACCTTCCAGGCCAGAAGCAGAACATTGAGGATGGCCAGTAAAGGGCAGGGTCCATTCTCATTCTGCGTGATGATGGGTGTGTTCTCTTCCTTCCACTGGATCCACTTGATATGATAAACAGATTGTCCTGGGAAGCGTTCCTTGGAGGCCGCCAGCACCTGGGCTGCCTCCCCCTCCTCCTGCTCCTCCTCTCGGCACAGAGGCACAGCCCGGGGCAACACCGCCGCGCCCTCCTCCTCCTCGGGGACCCTGTTCTCAGCTCCTTCCTCACTATTGAACTCGGAGCTACTTGGGAAAGAATGCAGGTTAGAGAACGACTCCAGGGAGTCCAGGCTCGGCGATTCCCCGGGAGGGCTCGGGTCGCTGCAACTGCTGCTGAGGCCGCCGCCGCTGCTGGGCTCCTCGGAGCCCGCGGCCGCCGACTCTGCCCGGCAGGTGCCGGCGGGATCCGCGAGGGCGCCCGCGTCTCCGGCCGGACCCAACTCATGGTCGGCTCCGGCCTCGGCTACCTCCGGGGAGGCGGTCACCTTGTGCTGCCCTGTCAGAGGCGCCTTCTGGGCAGCAGGATTCTCCAAATCGCTCCCCTTCAAGTCCAAGCCCGGGAGGGAGCTGCAGGGTACGAGAACCCGAGGCGAGCCGGCGGGAGAAGCCGAGTCCGAGAGGCTCCTCCCGGCGGCTGCCGCCCCCTGCCCCTTCCCGCCGCTGCTCTCCGCCGCCCATACTCCAGGACTATCCCCAGCGGCGAGCCTGGTTTCCTGTCGCCCTTCCTGCGGAGAACCTGTCCCTGGCGCCGGCCCGGCGGCCACTCCGTGTTCTAGCGGCTGCAGGCTCTCGGGGCCGCTCTCCATACCCAGCCGCCCGCCCCTCGCTCTAAAGAGACCGCGGCGGGTTCTCCTCAGACAGCGCCTCAGACGCCATGACAGCGGCTCTGGCAGCTACAGCGCCCTTGCGCGGCCTGGGCCAGGCACGTCACGGAGGAGGGCACCGGGAGCGCGCGCGCGCGCGCCGCCGCGCTGTCCATGGGCCCTGGGCGTTCCGGCGCGCCGCTGAGGGAGGGCGAAACTCGCAGCGGCCGCCTACGCGACCCCGCCCCTCCCGCGCGCCCGCGCGCTCTTGCTCGCGCGGGGCGTGGAGGGCGAGGCTAGGAGGGTGTGGCCAGGAGGAAAACATCCTCTCATTTTGTGGACGGAAATTGGACTCTGGGGTAGCTCGACCGCGCGCGGCTTCTTTAAAGGCCAGCTGGGAGGCGGTCAGCTAGGTGTGACCCTTCAGAACTGGGTCGTGTGTGGTTCAACCTTGGACTGAGGGATGGGGAGGTGGCAGTGGTTGTAGTATTTGGAAAAGAGCTCATCCCTGAAGAGCTCCGGAGATTTGTTTCCCCAGCTTGTAATATGGAAAATGGAAGGAATTTCTTACGAGATATAGATTTTAAAGGCTGGGATCCACTCGAGGTGTTTGGATTACTGCACTGCACAATTTCCAGTCTCCCTCGGTTTTGGCTGAGAAACACCGTGCTCCTCACCAGCTACTGGTGAAAACGTTCGCCCTACATGAGGCATCAGTGCGGTTGTGGATATTGGCCTGCGCGGCAAAAAAAAGTGGGTAATTTGGGCCAATCATAATAAATTAGCTTGTGCTTGCATTAGCCAAGTCTTTGCTGTTTTGTTGACTTGGCCTCATTTTGCATGGAGTGGAAGTGCCTGTTCCTGAAAAAGTGACTTTTCCATTGAGAATCTACTCCTCTTAAGGCCATTCAATTTTCAGAGCGGGCAGACAGAGTAGGCTGGAAGTTTTGTTGGTGACAAATAAAAGGGGATTTGGGTGCTACTCTAACCCACTGCGATCTGTTCCCGACAAGGACTTTTTTTTTTTTTTTTTGGTCTTTCCATGTTTTCTAGGTTCTGGGGATCCAAAACTTGACAAGATGGGTCTTCCTTCGTAGTCAGGTATATAAATTCCTGATACCTAATAGAATGTGGTCTTTTTGTATCTCTTTTGATTAGGGAAGATAGACGAAATTAGTAAGCAGTGTTGCATTCACTCATTTAACATATTTCAATACCCATTATATTGCTGGATGCTATGTTTGGCACTGGGGATGCCATGGTGAATAAGAGGAAGGGCTCATATCTTCTTGCGGTTTACTGTCTAGAGGTTTTTTCTCATTGCTACATTTTAAATATTTGCTTGGGCAGTACAATTTCCTGACAATGCAGGAAAAAGGTGCAACACTGTGAAAAAGTGGAATGCCTTTCCTTCCACCTTTTTACAGTGACACAATGTTATGATATTTATTCAACTCTTGGCAACGAGGAAAATTAGAAGAGATAATAGAAAGCTTCTTCAGAATATTGAATTTAGGTCTCCATGTCAGTCTGTAAACAATAAATACTATTGTTCAAATTAGAATTTTTCCCTGAAAAATAATTGCAAATGTTAACAGATTAAGATATATGTTGCTAGATTAAGCACTTTACAGTATTTAAGATGATTAAGTACAAGTGAGAGTATTACAGATTTCAGGAAATTCAGAACTTAGCAAGGTGCCTTGACTATAAAAAGGAAATTTGTAAAGGTGCATTACATGAAAAAAATGGAATGAATAAATCATTTATAGGCCAGAAACCATAGCAGAGCTAAAAATCATGAAACAAGCATCTCAAATAATGACCTTTCACCATTTTTCAAAGATGCTACTTAGATAAACCTTCTTGCTCTGGTAGTTTTTATTAGTATATGTTTCAAATGTTCACATGCATAATTTAATAACTTATTTATAACAAAGAAACAGAACCAGTTTTTCTTTTCATTTGTTGTCAGCAATTATGTAACTCAAGATGACCAAATATATGTATTTAAGTTTGTGAAAATGTACATAGTATTTTTCTAAGGGAGGTGGAGAGTGGCATCTAGGGACAAATGTCAGAAGATAATAAACTGGAAAATGTTTCATTCTTTTTTGCTTATTTGCATCTTTAGTTAATTGTGAGACAAAATATACCATTTTAAAATAAGCTGGTTACTATCCAAAATTTTTATTTTTCAGAGTTACAGATGTAATAGTGTTAAAAGTCATATAGTTTATGTACAAACAAAGCAGTTCTCTGCTCTATGCCTCCACACTGAAGCAGTCACATTTGACTCCTAGATATTTTTAGCTCCTTATCTCCATATTTCTGAGTAACATGATTACACTCTGATTTCTTCATTTAAAAATTGTAGATATTGTTTACTGATTTACTCCCATAAAAGATGGGGATTTGGTTCTTTTCTCTCACACCATTCTTCCTTCTCTTGCTCCAACCTCCCAATTATTTCAAATTTTTGATCAAAGTACTCAAAATTTAAAGCACTAGAGTTATATATATGTTATTCACCACTAAATCAGGTATTTTACTGTGACTGTGATTACTTTTTTTGTTAAAGTTTTGTTTTCCCTGGAATTAACCATTGCCTCATCATTTTGTTTGTTTGCTTTATTCTTCACCTACCACTAACTCAGGCAGGCTTACCAGTATGGTCAACCATATCAAGTTACTTCTCACACCCATTTTAATCTTGGGTAAATCTCTCCTGGAACACTCACTTCTCTTGCTCTGATCTGGACTTGTTTTATAGGCCTTCTGCACAGCTGTCATCCTGGGATTTCTCTACTGTTGTTTTAGGAATTCCTTCTTCCTCTCTTACATGTTGATTACTTTCTGTCTTGGGTCTCCTGTCTCCCTGTTTCCTTGATTTGGTGGAACATATTCTCAGCTTCCTGAGAAAGAGTGCATAGGAAGCCCACTTTTGTAGGTCATGTTTGTTTGAAAATATCTAGACCTTTATTCTACCTTCACATTTTATAGTTTGGATGGATATAAAACTCAACATTGGAGATACTTTTTCTTCATTTTAGTCATAGATCAACTGTCTTCTACCTTCTAGGTGATTGTAGAGTAGTCTGATCCTATTGGACTCTGGATCCTTTGTATATAACCTATTTCTTTGACATTTATTTGATCTTCTCTTTCTTCTTGGTGTTCTGACATTTCGGTATTTGATACACCTTTGGGTGGGTCCTGCTTTATTCATTGGGCTGGGTATTTGGTGATCACATTCAATGTAGAAACATGTCCTTCGGTTCTGGGAAATTTCTTTTTTCATTTCTTTTATAAATCTTATCTTTTCTCTAATTTTATTTATCTTTTCTTTCTAAGAGATTTCCTCAAATTTGTCTTTCAATTATTTTAAATGCATTGTTTACTGACACTATTGTATATTAAATTTACAAGAGTTCTTTCTAGTTCCTTTATATTGTTTGATGGCATCCTGACCTTTCATCTCAGAATATTGATCATAATTTTTTATATATCCTTTGTATTTTTCAAAGAATATCTGAACCATGTGCTGTAAAATAGCATTACTTAGTCAGTATGGAGTTACAGTGCCAGAGTATGAGATATGGGGGATACAAGTGTAAAACATTGGTTTTATTCTTCAGGAGAGCAAAATTTGCTTTGGGAAATAAGACATTCACATGAATTGGTCATTGAGAATACAAGTTAATTAATAATTAATATTAAAGGAGTAGTACAAGCAGTAACTTAAAAAGACTCAGATGAGAAAAAATCTTTAGTGTGAGATAATTAAAGAGGAATTAAGCTATACTCCCCTAATTAAAATCACAGACTGATTATTACCTCAGGCTTAAGAAATCCAAAAAAAATCTCTAACTCTCAAAATGATAATTCTTTTAAAATTCTATTTTTCATAGTTGGATCATAGCTTTTCTAGCTACCATGACAGAAATTGATGCTATATTTGACTTTTACCCTAATTTATTTACTATTATCTCATCTATCAAGTCTTGCTGATATTGTACACCCCTTTACTATTTCATTCATCTATAGCCACTTCCTAGCTGAGTCCTTATTACCTTCCTACTAGGGTGTAACAGCATTCTAGTTATTCCCTAGCCTATGGTTTTGTGTTCCTCACTTTATCCTGCGTAAACCTATTAGAGCTATAGTTCAAATATCTTGCTTTTATTTTATTGATGGTTCTACTAAAACTGTGATGGTTCTTTATTGTTAGCTGAATCAAAATTGGCTCTGAGCAGATTATTGCACAGGTACAGGGCATATATACCTTTACTCCTCTTCTCTTAGCTTTCTACCCAAGAGAGAGTGATAAAATTCTGAGTTAAAATCAATGGTTTCACACATGAAAAACTGCTCAACATCACTAATCATTAGAGAAATGCAAATCAAAACTACAGTGAGGTATCACCTCACACCAGTCAGAATGGCCATCATCAAAAAATCTACAAACAATAAATGCTGGAGAGGGTGTAGAGAAAAGGGAACCCTTCTGCACTGTTGGTGGGAATGTAAATTGATACAGCCACTATGGAGAACAGTATGGAAGTTCCTTATAAAACTAAAAATAGCACTACCATATGACCCAGCAATCCCACTACTGGGCATATACCCTGAGAAAACCATAATTCAAAAAGAGTCATGTACCACAATGGTCATTGCAACTCTATTTACAATAGCCAGGACATGGAATCAACCTAAGTGTCCATTGAGAGATGAATGGGTAAAGAAGATGTGGCATATATATACAATGGAATATTACTCAGCCATAAAAAAGAAATGAAATTGAGTTATTTGTAGTAAGGTGGAAGGACCTAGAGCCTGTCATACAGAGTGAAGTAAGTCAGAAAGAGAAAAACAAATACAGTATGTTAACACATATATATGGAATCTAAAAAAAATGGATATGAAGAACCTAGGGGCAGGACAGGAAGAAAGACACAGACGTAGAAAATGGACTTGAGGACACAGGAAAGGGGAAAGGTAAGCTGGGATGAAGTGAGAGAGTGGCAAGGACATATATACACTACCAAATGTAAAATAGATAGCTAGTGGGAAGCAGCCGAATAACACAGGGAGATCAGCTCTGTGCTTTGTGACCACCTAGAGGGGTGGGATAGGGAGGGTGGGAGGGAGGGAGATGCAAGAGGGAGGGGATATGGGGATATATGTATTTGTATAGCTGATTCACTTTGTTATAAAGCAGAAACTAACAGATAATTGTAAAGTGATTATATATACTCCAATAAAGATGTTAAAAAATAAATTAATTAAATAAGATTAAAAAAAAAAATCAAGGGTTTCCATGTAACTCAAATTGCCCTGGCTCTGGCCCTCAACTGACTATGCAGAAACTCCAGCTTCCTGTAAAGTACATCCCCTATTTAATTATTTCTGAGAGCCCCCATGAGGAGTCCCACACCTGTTCAGAAACAAATTCAATCCTATGATATTCTACCAGGTGCTGCTTCTACTACATGCTGTTTCACCAGATGCTAGTCTGTTCTGGTGGTGTTAAAGATGTATGATGGTGACTGGAGGGAAATGACCTTCTTTTCCCTTTTATTGTAGCTCTAAAATGCTACAGTATTAATAAAACAGTTTTCTCAATTTTACTTATGTAGTCTTTTTTAAAAGTGCAACCTAAATATGGGTCCAGATGGGTTTCACCAGGAATGAATTAAAGGAATAGAGGCCATCACCTTCAACTCAGAATCCTTGCTCCCCTGGTATTGCACCAGCTATTAAGGTTTGCTTCTGTTTTTGTTTTTTTAAATTCCCCACACTCCAGCTCTTTCTCACTGTACCATCCCAACCCAGTTCCTTTCCCTAGAGCCCCCTTGCTCCTCCATGATCAGGGCTCTTCTGCCTTGTGAGAAAGAGGCTCTGGAAGTGGCTCTGCTCACCTGGTTCAGATTTTCTCATTGAATCAAGTACATCTCATGCCTTAGGACTTCTCAAACAAATTTCTCCCCTGTCAACCTACCAATTTACCAGATCTCTCTCAACTCTAGTATGGTTGTTTTCAAAATGTGGTTTGGGAATTAGCAGTATCAACATCACCTAGGTTCTTGTTAAAAATGTAAATTCTCTAGTCCCACCGAGATTACAGAATCAGGAACTCTGGTTGTAAAGCCCAGCAACAAGAGGTCTGTGTTTTAACAAGGCCTCTAGGTGATTCTGATACACGGTAAAGTTTGAGAATTACTATTGTAGCATTAAGCGAAGCCTCTCCTCCTCATTCCTACTGCCAATAAATAAACCTTAGCAAGAGAGAAAGGTTTCTAAATTCATCTTCTATAGCCAATGTTATCTTTCATTACTCTCCCAGAACGCCACACTGCTCCAAAGTCAGTCTTTTGGCCATTTTTCTATACACTCTCCCTTGAGATATGTATATAATCCTGATCTCAAAATGCTTTTTTGTTCTTGGCCTTCCCACATTTTTCCGTATTAGTATCAGACTCTGTCACCCAGGCTTAAAAAAAGTAGTTTTGTTTTAGTTTCCTTATGGTCAACAAGTCCTATTTTTTAATATAAAATGCTTAATGTAAAGAGATAATTAATTTTGCTGTTTTAGTAGAAAACCAAAACATATTCATTTTAGAAAAATTAGAAAACAAGATATGCAAAAAGAGGAAAATAAAAAACACCCTTCGTTGCACTATGTAGAATGAAGTATTAGAAATAACACTAGTGATATTTCATTGTATGTCTATCCTTCCCAAACTTTTCTAGGCATCTGAACACATACATATTTTTGTAAACAAGAATTAGACCATTCTAAACACATTTGTTTCAGTTATCAACATATTGTGAACATTTTTATGCATTAATATCCATTCATCAACAGCAACATTCCTAGTGAATTAATAATATTCCACTATGTGGCTGAACCAATCCCTGTTTCTTAAATATTTAGATCATTTCCATTGTTTAACTATTATGAACTTCACTGCAATCAATGTCCTTGGAACGGAATCTTTTCTTTTTAAATATTTATTTATTTGGCTGTGCCAGGGCTTAGTTGCAGCACGCAGGATCTTCGTTGTGGCGTGCAGGATCTTTTTTTAGTTGCGACCTGCGGGATTTTTAGTTGTGGCATATGCGATCTATTTCTCTGACCAGGGATCAAACCCGGGACCCCTGCATTGGGAACGTGGATTCTTAACTCCTGGACCACCAGGGAAGTCCTTGGAACTGAATGTTTATATCTGTACTTATAATTACATTCCTCAGATATATTTCCAGAAGTGCAAGTCAAGTCAGGATTTGACTCTTTCTTCAATGGTTTATCCAAGCCATGCTTTCCATTCTCTCTTGTGCTGTTCTAGGTTAGTGAGTGTGTTGGGGTAAACCTGCTAACTGATTTCTCTACAATTTCCTTTCCTTTGAGTACATTGTGGATATTGCTAGATTAAACAATGCTTTCATTAGTTCCACCTACTGCTGAAAAACCTTTAAAGGCACTTCCTTAACTACTGAATATCATGAGTTGACCTGGCAGTAAAAGCTTTTCTTAATCTGTCCTTATTCTTTTTAACCACCCTTACCAGCTACTAAAATGTAATAGCAACCTTCTTTCTATAAGATTTGGTTTGGTCACTCCACTAATTAAACCTATCCAAATCATTAGCTCATTTTGTTTCCCTAATTTAAAGTGTCCTCTCTCTTCTTAGCTTTCAAAGTCTACACAGACCATGTTCAACTCCCCACCTCCAAACTCCTGTTTTCACTACACCATTTAAAATATAAGTACTGAATTTCCTCAGGTCTAAGTTTCACTTTCTTAATATTTAAAATTTTCTAGGTTTGGAATTAAACATTTTTTGAGGATTTAATGCTCTTTTCTTCAAAAACTATTATTGAATCAATGGTGTATCTTATAATTGAGGTTATCTTAGAATCAAGGAAATGTATCCTCTTCCCTATTGTTTTTATATGTTGAAATATATATATATTTTATATGTTGACATCGCCTTTCCTAGAGAACCTGGTATTTTATATTCACTCTATCCCTCATTATGTTTATTTGGAACAGTGATTGTCAAACTTCAGCATGATTAACTTTTAGTTGGAAAACCTGTTGATAGGCATACTTCTGGACTCCATCCCCAGGAAGTCTCATTCAACAAAATTGGAGAAAAACCCAGGAATCTGCCGTTTTCACAGGCATCCTAAGTGACTCTGATGCTGATATGCCACTGGCCATGTGTTGAGAAATACTCATCTAGAACAATATCAGATAATAACCATTTGCATTATTGAGACATATAGTTGATATGTTAAGATACATATAATAAGAATTATGACTCACTGGCTTATAATTACAATAAAAAAACCTCTGTGATTATTTATTCAATATTTACAATGTGGTGTCCTGGGGCTCAGAAGAGAATATTAAGCATGATCATGCAGAAGCAGCCTAATGTATTGGGTTGGCCAAAAAGTTCATTTGGGTTTTTCCGTAAGATGTTACAGAACTTTTTGGCCAACAAACCAATAGTAGAAAGTGTGATGAACAGAGACTACAAGAACTGGAACTAGAACCTCGTCTTGCCATTGACTAATTTTATAAGCTTGGGTAGGTCAATTTACTTCTGCTAACTTCAGTTTTCACCTTTTGTAAAAGAAAAAAAAAAAAGCAGGGGAAAAATATTAGCATGAATGATTTTGCTGTGTGGTTTTGTGAATAAAATGGAAACAGATAGTAAATCTCTTCAAATATATTATTGTTGTCACTGCCCTCAAATAGGTTACAATCCAGTTAGGAAGACAAAACATAAACATTTGCAAATGAAATAAAAATGGGAACCTGAAGCAGTGCGTAAGGGCTACTATAAGGTGCTTCCCAGAAAAGTGAGAATTAAAAAACCAAATCCGTCTAAAATGAATCAGTTTAGCTATTTGTCATAGTTCCCTTAGAAAACAGAATTCCTTCCAAGTCCAAAAGAAGCAAAAGTAAGGCCTGGAAATTAAGTCAAAGTCTGAAAAGGCATAAGAAATTGTGGCCTAATCAATTATATTATAACTGAAGAAAACAAATAATAATAACGGGAAGGGAGATGGTAATCTGCGTGGAGTCTAGAGAAGATCCCAAAACATAAGGGTTCGTCACAGTATGCTTCAATCACCATCTAAGGTTGGGGGGCACCTGAACAGGTGGATGGCCTGGTACCTGTCTGGTACCTTGATAGATTCTTGTGTGGCATAGTCAGTTGGATAGTTGGATGAACTAGTCAGTAAAATCATTCAAGTAATTTATTCTGCACTGATGCCTTGCTTGCCTAAGCCACTTTCAGTTGTGACTTCCCTTGTGGAGCATCGAAGATTTTAAAAAAGAATGTATTGACTTGCTAAGATGAATGTCTCACTTATAAAACAATAAGGTGACATTTTGATCAAGACATAAGTCCCTTGAGAGTTTAGCTCCTATGAGTTAGTCTTTGTCAGCTGATCATCTCAGGTTGCAGTGAGAGAAATCAAGCTTCTTGACCTTTGAAGCCAAGAAGTAGATTCTGGACCATGGCAGTGATAATAAGGATGAATTTATCCAGTAATTCAAAAGACTAGACAACAAGATCAGAAGTCAAACATACTTGGTTTAGAAGTCTGGTCTGCCCCTGCTTCCTCATATGTAAAACTGGAATCTACTTCATAGCATTGTTGCAAAGAGTTAAATGGGAACATGTATGAGAATTGCTTATCTTGGTGCCTGGCACTGCATCAGGAATATTGTCTTGGTGATCTGGAAAACCCCAAACCAGAAGCAGAACAAATATTTATTGAATTAATAACCAATAATTATCATTGTCACCCTGTAAAGTTTTTTGAGTGCCCTCTGCTTTGCCTCAAAGCCTCTTTATCTAAGCCCTCTGTAACATCAAAATAATAATATGAGAGTTTCTATAAAGTAACATGTGATTAATTGCAGATGAAGGATATAAATAAAGGTGTTTTGGACTAAAATGTGATTGAGATTAGGGGGCCTTAGAGGTCTAGGAAAACAGGACTATTTGGAACTTGGTCTAATTCTTAAATCAAGCATCAGAAGGTCAAATACTGACAGTGGTAATGCAGACTGGGGTGATATTAGACCAGCCCCATCCAAGGAGGGCAGCCTCTACTCAGTTTTAGCCAACTTCTGTTTTACAACAACTTAAGTCTGCTTAACCTTTCAGCTTTCACAGAAAATCTGGCATCTAGGTTTTTAACATGAAAGCTCCTAACTGTTCAATAGTTACATATAATTAAGAAAAAAAATTTAACTACAAATGAAACTGAACTTGTCTGTGAGTCTAATTTGGTTTATGAGCTACCAGATTGTAACCAGCACTTTAAGACTATATACGAAATACATGTTAGAATGTAAACTGAGGCATTTAAAACATTTTAAGAGTTTATTTGAACAAAACTTGATTTGAATCAGGAAGCATCCAATCTAGCAGATAGAAAGGAGCTCTGAGGAGCTCTACAAAATGAAAGGCTTTTATAGGCAGAAGGGAGTGAAAACAAGGAAGTGATACTAGGCAAAAAAAGGTGTTGGTTATTGCAAAGTTACTTTCGTTTACAGGATAGCAGGGGACTGCTGGGCACATTACCTAACAAGTGCTGATCAGGTGCTTCCTGATTGACTGGTTAAAGGTTCCATTTCTGGGAGAACTGAAATAATTAAGAATCTTGGTTTGTTGACATGGGGCTTAGCGTAAGTGACTCCATTTTTGGTCCATTGTCTTTTTTTTTTTTTTAATATACTGTATAAGCAGAAAGGAAACGGAGGTGACAAAAAACATGGAAGAGGGAAAGTTGAAGATAGTTTGGAGTTCCCAAATGTAGTTTGATAGTGTGGAGTAGAAGTTTCATTGAAAGGAGAAGAGAGAAAAGTTTGGACAAATGAATTTTGTGGAGCATCTTTTTTTTTTTTTTTTTTTTTTTTTTTTTTTTTTTTTTTGTGGTATGCGGGCCTCTCACTGTTGTGGCCTCTCCCGTTGTGGAGCACAGGCTCCGGACGCACAGGCCTAGCGGCCATGGCTCACGGGCTTAGTTGCTCCGCGGCATGTGGGATCTTCCCGGACCAGGGCACGAACCCGTGTCTCCTGCATCGGCAGGCGGACTCCCAACCACTGCGCCACCAGGGAAGCCCCCTTGTGGAGCATCTTGAATGTTAGAATAAGATATCAGGATTTTAGGAAGTGGGGAGGGGGTCACTCCTAGGTTTTGAATAAATTAGTAAAATGGATCCTATTCTGGCATTAAGATTCAATAAACATTTGTTGGATATATATTTGCTTAACTCTCTGAGGTTCTGTTTTCAAAACCCCTATAACATGTGATTCATTATTATCTTTAAGAATTAGGGAAGATTTAAAATAAACAAATACAATACAGTTTGATATAGCTACTTTATAAGTATGGATATGGTATATATTAAGTTTGTCTAGTGAAGTTAGTGAAGATTTTACATAGCAGAAACCTGAGCCATATATTTAACAATATCTATTCCTTTACATTTGAAAGGAAAGTGACATTTATTACATGCCTTGTAAATGCCTTAATTTGTAAATACCATTTTCCACTGTTCTCTTTTCCCCAAAAGTGGATTTTCTAAGTGCTTTTCTTCTCTGATCCCTCTTTTATACAGAAAGCAAAATCCTAACCAAAAAAAAGTGTCTTAAAATGAATTACTGAAATTCCACATGGAGAGAATAAAAATATGCAAAGATATCGAATTTGGTGTGGCCATGTAAAGACAGGAAGGCATTGGCTAGTATAAGTTAGATATGTAACAATACCTAAAATTTTACAGTGCTTGCTATATGCCTTGCAATATTCTCAGTGCCTTACCTCTATTAATTTATATAATTCTCAAACTTCTGAGGTAGGTATTACTACTCTCCCCATTGTAAACATTAGGAAACTGTGGTACAGATGCCTTAACTTACTCAAGGTTGTACAGCTGGCACATGATGCAACTAGGATATAGGGCTGGTGCTTGGGGCACAGGTGCAGGAAAAGTGCGGACTGCGTGCTAGGCAGTGGGGTAGAATTCAGAACAAGACAGACCCAGGCTTTGTTTTCATGGAGTTTATAGCCTAGTGAGTCATAGACATTTGGATGTAGTAAAAAATAATCATGCAAGTGAAGAATGAGAAGATAAAGCCAAAGATGAAGTCCTGAGGAACACCAATATCTAAAGGATAAAGCGAAGAAAAAGCCCCAGGGAAGAGATGCAGAAGTGACAGTTAAAAGTAAGGAGGAAAAGACTTTCAAGAGGGGGAGGAGTAAGTCGTGGAGATCACCTTCCTCCCCACAAATACATCGGAACTACATCTACGTGTGGAACAACTCCTACAGAATACCTACTGAATGCTGGCAGAAGACCTCAGACCTCCCAAAAGGCAAGAAACCCCCACGTACCTGGGTAGGGCAAAAGAAAAAAGAAAAAAACAGAGACAAAAGAATACGGACAGGACCTGCACCTCTGGGAGGGAGCTGTGAAGGAGGAAAAGTTTCCACACACTGGGAAGGCCCTTCACTGGTGGAGATGGGGGCTGGGGGGGGGGGTGGAGCTTCAGAGCCATGGAGGAGAGCGCAGCAACAGGGGTGCGGAGGGCAAAGCGGAGAGATTCCCGCATAGAGGATCGGTGCCAACCAGCACTCACCAGCCCCAGAGGCTTGTCTGCTCATCCGCCAGGGCGGGCGGGGCCGGGAGCTGAGGCTCCGGCTTCAGTCGGATCCCAGGGAAAGGTCTGGAGTTGGCAGAGTGAAAACAGCCTGAAGGTGTAGTGCGCCACGGCTGGCCGGGAGGGAGTCCGGGAAAAGGTCAGGAGCTGCCTAAGAAGCAAGAGACGGTTGCGGTTGCTTCGGGGTGCGTGAGGAGAGGGGATTCAGAGGACCGCCTAAACGAGCTCCAGAGACTGGCGTGAGCCGCGGCTATCAGGATGGACCCCAGAGACAGGCATGAGACGCTAAGGCTGCTGCACGCAGCAAGAAGCCTGTGTGTAAGCACAGGTCACCATTCCCACCTCCCCTCCTGGGAGCCTGTGCGGCCTGCCACTGCCAGGGTCCAGTGACCTAGGGACAACATCCCCAGGAGAACGCATGGTGCGCCTCAGGCTGGTGCAACATCATGCTGGCCTCTGCCGTCATGCTAGCCTCTGCCACTGCAGGCTCACCCTGCATTCCATACCCCTCCCTCCCTACCACGGCCTGAGTGAGCCAGAGCCCCCTAATCAGCTGCTCCTCTAACCCTGTCCTGTCTGAGCGAAGAACAGATGTCCTCAGGCTACGTTCACGCAGAGGAGGGACCAAATCCAAAGCTGAACCCTGGGAGCTGTGCGAACAAAGAAGAGAAAGGTGAATTTCTCCCAGCAGCCTCAGGAGCAGCAGATTAAATCTCCACAATCAACTTGATGTACCCTGCATCTGTGGAATACCTGAAGAGACAAGGAATCATCCCAAAATTGAGGCGGTGAACTTTGGGAGAAAGTACACTTGGGATTTGCTTTCTAAATCCTTTGTTTCTGGTTTATGTTTATCTTAGTTTAGTATTTAGAGTTTATTATCATTGGTAGATATGTTTACTGATTTGGTTGCTCTCTCTTTTTTTAATATATATTTTTCGCTTTTTGTGAGTGTGTATGTGTATGTTTCTTTGTGTGATTTTGTCTGTATAGATTTGCTTTTACCATTTGTCCTAGGGTTCTGTCTATTTTTCTTTTTTTTTTTTTAGTATAATTTTTAGCGATTGTTTTCATTGGTGGATTTGTTTTTTGGTTTGGTTGCTCTCTTATTTCTTTTTTTAACCACTTTAAAATTTTCTTTATTTTTAACAATTTACTTTTATTTTTTATTTTAATAACTTTCTTTTCTTTTTCTCTTTCTTTCTCCTTTCTCTTCCTTCCTTCCTACCTTTCTTTCTTTCTTTCTTTCTTTCTTTCTTTCTTTCTTTCTTTCTTTCTTTCTTTCTTTCTTTCTTTCTTTTCTTTCTTTTTTTCTCCCTTTTCATCTGAGCTGTGTGGTTGACAGGGTCCTGGTGCTCTAGCTGGGTGTCAGGCCTGTGCCTCTGAGGTGGGAGAGCCGAGTTCAGGACATTGGTCCACCAGAGGCCACGTAATATCCACCACTGGCTCCATGTAATATCAAACGGTGAATGTTCTCCCAGAGATCTCCATCTCAACACTAAGACCCAGCTCCGCTCAATGACCAGCAAGCTACAGTGCTGGACACCCTAGAGAAACAACTAGCAAGATAGGTACACAACCACACCCATTAGCAGAGAGGCTGCCTAACATCATAATAAGGTCACAGACACCCCAAAACACACCACCTGATGCAGTCCTGCCCACCAGAAAGACAAGATCCAGCCTCATCCACCAGAACACAGGCACCAGTCCCCTCCACCAGGAAGCCTACATAACCTACTGAACCAACCTTAGCCACTGGGGGCAGACACCAAAAACAACGGGAACCACGAACTTGCAGCCTGTGAAAAGGAGATCCCAAACACAGTAAGTTAAACAAAACGAGAAGACAGAGAAACACACAGCAGATGAAGGAGCAAGGCAAAAACCCACCAGACCAAACAAATGAAGAGGAAATAGGCAGTCTACCTGAAAAAGAATTCAGAGTAATGATAGTAAAGATGATCCAAAATCTTGGAAATAGAATGGAGAAAATACAAGAAACGTTTAACAAGGACCTAGAAGATCTAAAGAGCAAACAAACAGTGATGAACAACACAATAAATGAAATTTAAAATTCTCTAGAGGAATCAACAGCAGAATAACTGAGGCAGAAGAACAGATAAGTGACCTGGAAGATAATATAGTGGAAATAACTACCGCAGAGCAGAACAAAGAAAAAAGAATGAAAAAAATTGAGGACAGTCTCAGAGACTTCTGGGACAACATTAAACGCACCAACATTCGAATTATACGGGTCCCAAAAGAAGAAGAGAAAAAGAAAGGGACTGAAAAAATATTTCAAGAGATTATAGTTGAAAACTTCCCTTATATGGGAAAGGAAATAATCAATCAAGTCCAGGAAGCGCAGAGACTCCCATACAGGATAAATCCAAGGAGAAACATGCCAAGACACATATTAATCAAACTATCAGAAATTAAATCCAAAGAAAAATATTAAAAGTAGCAAGGGAAAAGCAACAAATAACATACAAGGGAATCCCCATAAGGTTAACAGCTGATCTTTCAGCAGAAACTCTGCAAGCCAGAAGGGAGTGGCAGGACATATTTAAAGTGATGAAAGGGAAAAATCAACAACCAAGATTACCCAGCAAGGATCTCATTCAGATTCGATGGAGAAATTAAAACCTTTATAGACAGGAACTAGAACCTAAAGGAACTAGAGAAAGAAGAACAAAAAAACCCTAAAGTTAGCAGAAGAAAAGAAATCATAAAGATCAGATCAGAAATAAACAAAAAAGAAATGAAGGAAACCATAGCAAAGATCAATAAAACTAAAAGCTGTTTCTTTGAAAAGATGAACAAAATTGATAAACCATTAGCCAGACTCACTCATCAAGAAAAAAAGGGAGAAGACTCAAATCAATAGAATTAGAAATGAAAAAGGAGAAGTAATAACTGACACTGCAGAAATACACAGGATCATGAGAAATTACTACAAGCAACTCTAGGCCAATAAAATGGACAACCTGGAAGAAATGGACAAATTCTTAGAAAAGCACAACCTTCCAAGACTGAACCAGGAAGAAATAGAAAATATAAACATGCCAATCATAAGCACTGTAATTGAGACTGTGATTAAACATCTTCCAACAAACAAAAGCCCAGGACCAGATGGCTTCACAGGTGAATTCTATCAAACATTTAGAGAAGAGCTAACACCTATCATTCTCAAACTCTTCCAAAATATAGCAGAAGGAGGAACACCCCCAAACTCATTCTATGAGGCCACCATCACCCTGATACTAAAACCAGACAAAGATGTCACAAAGAAAGAAAAGTATAGGCTAATATCACTGATGAACATAGATGCAAAAATCCTCAACAGAATACTAGCAAACAGAATCCAGAAGCACATTCAAAGGATAATATACCATGATCAAGTGGGGTTTATCCCAGGAATGCAAGGATTCTTCAATATATGCAAATCAATCATTGTGATAAACCATATTAACAAATTGAAGGAGAAAAACCATATGATCATCTAAATAGATGCAGAAAAAGCTTTTGACAAAATGCAACACCCATTCATGATAAAAACCCTCCAGAAACTAGGCATAGAGGGAACTTACCTCAACATAATAAAGGCCATATATTACAGCCAACATCGTCCTCAATGGTGAAAAATTGAAACCATTTCCTCTAAAATCAGGAACAACACAAAGTTGTCCACTCTCACCACTATTATTCAACATAGTTTTGGAAGTTTTAGCTAGAGCAATCAGAGCAGAAAAAGAAATAAAAGGAATCCAAATCAGAAAAGAAGAAGTAAAGCTGTCACTGTTTGCAGATGACATAATAATATACATAGAGAACCCTAAAGATGCCACCAGAAAACTACTAGAGCTAATCAATGAATTTAGTAAAGTAGCAGGATACAAAATTAATGCACAGAAATCTCTTGCATTCCAATACACTAATGATGAAAAATCTGAAAGTGAAATTAAGGAAACACTCCCATTTACCATTGCAACAAAAAGAATAAAATACCTAGGAATAAACCTACCTAAGGAGAAAAAAGACCTGTATGCAGAAAATTATAAGACACTGATGAAAGAAATTAAAGATGATACAAATAGATGGAGAGATATACCATGTTCTTGGATTGGAAGAATCAACATTTTGAAAATGACTATACTACCCAAAGCAATCTACAGATTCAATTCAATCCTTATCAAACTACCACTGGCATTTTTCACAGAGCTAGAACAAAAAATTTCACAAGTTGTTTGGAAATGCAAAAGACCCCGAATAGCCAAAGCAATCCTAAGAACGAAAAACAGAGCTGGAGGAAAGAGGCCCCTGGACTTCAGACTATACTACAAAGCTAAAGTAATCAAGACAGTATGGTACTGGTCCCAAAAGATAAATACAGATCAATGGAACAGGATAGAAAGCACAGAGATAAACCCATGCACATATGGTCACCTTGTTTTTGCTAAAGGAGGCAAGAATATACAATGGAGAAAAGACAGACTCTTCAACAAGTGGTGCTGGGAAAACTGGACAGCTACATGTAAAAGAATGAAATTAGTACTCCCTAACACCATACATAAAAATAAACTCAAAATGGATTAAAGACCTAATTGTCTTTAAGGTTTTTAAGGCCAGACACTATCAAACTCTTAGAGGAAAACATAGGCAGAATACTCTATGACATAAATCACAGTAAGATCCTTTTTGACCCACCTCCTAGAGAAATGAAAATAAAAACAAAAATAAGCAACTGGGATCTAATGAAACTTAAAAGATTTTGCAAAGCAAAGGAAGCCATAAAAAGCCAAAAAGGCAACCCTCAGAATGGGAGAAAATATTTGCAAATGAAGCAACTGACAAAGGATTAATATCCAAAATATACAAGCAGCTCATGTAGGTCAATATCAAAAAAACAAATAACCCAATCCAAAAATGGGCAGAAGACCTAAATAGACATTTCTCCAAAGAAGATATACAGATTGCCAACAAACATATGAAAGGATGTTCAACATCACTAATCATTAGAGAAATGCAAATCAAAACTACAATCAGGTATCACTTCACACCAGTCAGAATGGCTGTCATCAAAAAATCTACAAACAATAAATGCTGGAGAGGGTGTGGAGAAAAGGAAACCCTCTTGCAGTAATGAAGACACAACGCAGCCAAAAATTAAATTAAAAAAAAAAGATCTGTTAGTTATCAATGCCACTACACACTTTCACTCCTTATCTAACATGTAAATTGATACAGCCACTATGGAGAACAGTATGGAGGTTCCTTATAAAACTAAAAGTAGAACTACAGTATGACCTAGCAATCCCACTACTGGGCATATACCCTGAGAAAACCATAACTCAAAACGAGTCATGTACCACGATGTTCATTGCAGCTCTGTTTACAATAGCCAGGACACGGAAGCAACCTAAGTGTCCATTGACAGATGAATGGATAAAGAAGATGTGGCAGATATATACAATGGAATATTACTCAGCCATAAAAAGAAATGAAATTGAGTTATTTGTAGTTAACTACGAATTAACTACAAATGGATGGACCTAGAGTATGTTATACAGAGTGAAGTAAGTCAGAAAGAGAAAAATACCAAATGCTAACACATATATATGGAATCTGAAAAAAAAAAAAAAGAGATTTTGCAGAACCTAGGGGCAGGACAGGAATAGAGATGCAGACATAGAGAATGGACTTGAGGACACGGGGAGGGGGAAGGGTAAGCTGGGACGTGGTGAGAGAGTAGAATGGACCAATATACACTACCAAATGTGAAACAGATAACTAGTAGGAAGCAGCTGCATAGCACAGGGTGATCTGCTTGGTGCTTTGTGATCACCTAGAGGGGTGGGATAGGGAGGGTTGGAGGGAGATGCAAGAGAGAGGAGATATGGGGATATATGTATATGTATAGCTGATTCACTTTGTTATACAGCAGAAACTAACACACCATTGTAAAGCAATTATACTTCAATAAAGATATTTTTTAAAATCGTTAAAAAAATCTTTAAAAAAAAAAAGTAAGGAGGAAAATCAGGAGAGAGCACAGTCTTGGGAAACATTGGAGGAGGGAATTTTGAGGAGAGAATGTTAATTGACCAAAAGGTCTAGTTAGATAAGGAGTGAAAGTGTGTAGTGGCATCGATAACTAATAGATCTTTTTTTTTTTAATTTAATTTTTGGCTGCATTGTGTCTTCGTTACTGCATGCCTGCTTTCTCTAGTTGAGGCGAGCCGGGGCTACTCTTTGTTTCAATGCGTGGGCTTCTCATTGCGGTGGCTTCTCTTGTTGCAGAGCACGGGCTCTAGGCATATGGGCTTCAGTAGTTGTGGCTCGCGAGCTCAGTAGTTGTGGCACGCGGGCTTAGTTGCTCCGCGGCGTGTGGGATCTTCCCAGACCAGCGCTCGAACTCGTGTCCCCTGCATTGGCAGGCCGATTGTTAACCACTCTGCCACCAGGGAAGCCCCTAACAGATCTTTGATGGCCCCAGGAAGAGTAGCTCCTTGAGAGTGATGGTGTTGGAAGAAAACTGCAGTGGGCTGAGGTGAGGTTTGAAAGCAGCATCAGAAGTGAGAGAGACTGGAGTGAGATGAATTAGAAGTCCACCAAGCAAGAGAAAATAATTGTGTAAATTGGAGTGACAGTAATGGGTAGGGATGGATTAAAGGCAGAAGAAAAATATTTTTAGGGAAGAGTCAATACTTGGTGACTGTTTATGAGTAGACAAAGGAAGAAGAATATGAGATGATTCCACTCTCCATCCCAGGTTACTGAGAGGGTGGTGGTGCCATTATCAGAGATAAATTACACATATTGAGTTTGGCATGACAGTGAGACATGCAGCAGGCAGTTTATTAGGAGCTGGAAAATTTTAAATGTAATCGTTATAATGTTTACCAGGATTGGCTTTAAGTTGTGCAAGAAGCATTTTCCTATAATATTACTTGTATAATATACTGTATACTGCCATATACTTCCTAGCTGAGTTTCTCATTATTAAAACTTGAGGGTAACTTTCTTTTATACTGGTAGTATCAAAGCTGTGTATTGTAGCTAAGGAAATAATGCTATTAATCACTGCTTTCAAATGGACAAGTGTTCATGGAAGAGCCATGATATTTATATATTTTTACTTAAACACTTATATAGCAATTATTTAAACACTTATGTAGCAACAGCTAGACACTGTTATAATCACTTTACAAATGTTAAATCGTTTAAATTTAATCATGAAAACAGTCTCATGAGGGACATATTTTATCATTCGTATTTAATAAAAGAAACATTGAGGTAAGAAAGGTGAAATAACTTGGCCAAGGCCACACAGCTTATAAATGGTAAAGCTGGGAGTCCAACCCAGACTGTCTATGATGGTATAAATGCAAACCTTATATTTCCACATTTCATCAGTTTCCCATACATTTACAAAATACCAAAAATGTAGTAAGTTAAAATGGCAAAAAAAAAAAAGAGTGTTTCAAACTTGTAACTTTGGAATACCATTCATTATGATGCTGGTATGCGATGAATGTTTTTAAATAAAAAGAGATACAATCTTAAATGTAATTTTTGGTGATCACCTTGGCAATGTAAAACACGATTTTGGTTTTTTTCCAGTTGAAATTAAAGAGAAGGTGCCATTTGCCTCTAACCACTGGAATTAACTATAAAAAATACTGTGCAGCACTAAACATGACACAAGATGGTCTAATAGCTAGAAAATCAGAACATTTGTTCATAGCACCACCAAAAGAAAATAGTAATAAGCACAGGGTATATGCAATGTAATATTTTCATGTAACTGTGTCCTAAGATTGGATCTTTTAAGAAAGAAAAAACAATCATGAGATTCTGCCATCCTTCTAGACATCTCATTGTAAGTGGACACTATTGATGATTTTAGAACTTCTGACTGTATTTTTGAGCTTACTAATGTTGCAGCAAAACTATAATAATTCATTTTTCGGGGCTTCCCTGGTGGCGCAGTGGTTAAGAATCCCCCTGCTGGGCTTCCCTGGTGGCGCAGTGGTTGAGGGTCTGCCTGCCGATGCAGGGGATACAGGTTCGTTCCCCGGTCCGGGGGGATCCCGCATGCCGCGGAGTGGCTGGGCCCGTGAGCCATGGCCGCTGAGCCTGCGCGTCCAGAGCCTGTGCTCCGCAGCGGGAGGGGCCGCGGAGGTGAGAGGCCCGCGTACCGCAAAAAAAAAAACAACCAAAAAAAACCCAGAATCCGCCTGCCAATGTAGGGGATATGGGTTCGAGCCCTGGTCCAGGAAGATCCCACATGCTGCGGAACAACTAAGCCCATGCGCCACAACTACTGAGCCTGCGCTCTAGAGCCTGCAAGCCACAACTGCTGAGCCCACGTGCCACAACTACTGAAGCCCATGCGCCTAGAGCATGTGTTCCGCAACAAGAGAAGCCACTGCAATGAGAAGCCCACGCACCACAATGAAGAGTATTCCCTGTTCACCACCAACAACGAAGACCCAGCACAGCGAAAAATAAAACTAAATAAAATAAATTTTAAAAAACTATAATAATTATTTTTCAAAATGAGAATTAAAGAAGCATATGGTAATAAATTGTAAAAAATACACAGTAAAAAGAAGTAGGAATTCCAAATTATTATTAGTATTAATAGTATTAATACTTACATTTTTAATTCAGCCTCCTGAAGTAGGATGCCAAATAGATGAAGACTAATTAGATGTCATTGAAACGTTCTAATTCATGAAATACAAGTTTTTTTTTTTTCTTATTTGTCATATGAATACGTCTTGGAAGTAGATGGTGGTAATAGTTGCATAGCACTGTGAATTTACTAAATGCCACTGAATTGTTTACTTTTATTTAGTTAGTTAGTTTTAAATATTTTCCAGCTTTATTGAAATATAATCAACATATAACATTGTGTAAGTTTAGGGTGTATACATGTTGATTTGATATACATATATTGCAAAATGCTTACCAGTATTATTAACTATAGTCAGCATGTTGTATATTAGATCCCCAGAACGTGTTCATCTTACAAGTGGAAGTTTGTTCCCTTTGACCAACATCTCCCCATTTCCCTCACTTCCCATCCCGTGGTCACCACCATTTTACTCTCTGTTTCTTTAAGTTTGGCTTTTTTAGATTCCACATATAAACGAGATCACACAGTATTTGTCTTCTCTGACTTATTTCTCTTAGCATAATGCCTTCCAGGTTCATCCTTGATGGCAAGATTTCCTTCTTTCTCATGGCTGAATAATATTCCACAGTATCTATATACCACATCTTTAGCCATTCAACCATAGAGGGACACTTAGGTTGTTTCCATATTGTAGCTATTGTGAATAATGTTGCAATGAGTATGGGAGTATAGATTTCTCTTCAAGATCTTGATTTCACTTCCTTTGGTTTTTATACCCAGAAGTGGGGTTGCTGGATCATATGGTAGTTCTTCTTCTTCTTAAATATTTATTTATTTATTTGGCTGCGCTGGGTCTTAGTTGCGGCACACGGGATCTTCCTTGCTGCATGTGGGATCTTTGCTGCAGCATGTGAGATCTTTAGTTGGCATGTGGGATCTAGTTCCCTGACCAGGGATTGAACCAGGGCCCCCTGCATCGGCAGGCAGATTCTCAACCACTGTGCCACCAGGGAAGCCCTATTTTTAATTTTTTGAGGAACCTCCATGCTGTTTTCTGTAATGCTGCACCAATTTACATTCCTACCAGCAATGCACAAGGGTTTCCCTTTCTCCACATCCTTGTCAACACGTATCTCTTGTCTTTTACTTTTTCTTTTTTTTTTTTTTGCAGTACGCAGGCCTTTCACTGTTGTGGCCTCTCCCGTTGCGGAGCACAGGCTCCAGACGTGCAGGTTCAACGGTCATGGCTCATGGGCCCAGCCACTCCGCGGCATGTGGGATCTTCCTGGACCGGGGCACGAACCCGTGTCCCCTGCATCGGCAGGCGGACTCTCTACCACTGCGCCACCAGGGAAGCCCTAGTCTTTTTGATGATAACCTTTCTAACAGCATGGCAATATCTCACTGTGGTTTTGATTCACATTTCCCTGATGATTAGTGGTACTGAGCATCTGTTCATGTACCTATTGGCCATTTGGATGTCTTCTTTGAAAAAATGTCTTTTAAGTTCTTCTGCCCATTTTCAAATTGGATTGTCTGCTTTTTAGCCATTGAGTTGTAAGAGTTCCTTATATACTTTAGTTATTAACCCTTTCTCAGAGATACAATTTGCAAATATTTTCTCTCATTCTGAAGGTTGCCTTTCCATTTTGTTGATTCTTTCTTCTGCCATGCCAAAGCTTTTTAGTTTGAGGTAGGCCCACTTATTTATTTTTGCTTTTGTTGCTTGTGTTTTTGGTGTCGCATACAAAAATAATTGCCAAGACCAACATCAAGCTTTCGCCTGTTTCCTTCTAGGAATCTTCTGGTTTCAGGTCTTATGTTTAAGTCTTTAATCCATGGAATACTAGTTTAAAGAATCAAAGGGAGTTACTGTGAAATCAAATAGGAGCTTCAAAGAAGTTGGGTGAAGGAGATTCCACAGTTCTGTTCAGGGATGGAACAGAGAGAGTGGTAAATAGGACATTTTTCGGGCTATAGATTCCGCCGTACTCTGTGGTTGAGGCGGCATGCTTTCAGAATGGCTAAGGCCTGATCTGTGTCACAAATCTGTAAGGCGATCAGAAAGATATGACAGGCTGTGTTTCTGCTGCTGGAAGGTCTTTACATTTAGGTTCTGATTGTTGGCGGCTGTCTCCGATGTAATTGCCGCTTTTTCGCACTTGGCTTTTTTGGTGAGGGACTTAGTAGACGTCGTGCACCCTGAGAGGCAAAAAAAGAAGTAACCAAAATGACCATTCCCTGTGAAGTTAAGAAGTGAACAGCTGCCCCTTGACTCTCCCATTTTAACCCAAGAGACAGTTCTCAGCAGCTCTAAAAACCAGTCCTGTGCAGTCCACAGAGTTGCGCTCCGGTCCGGGGGCGGAACCCCAGGAAACCCCGCCTCCCAAGCCCAATCCCCGCTCTCCGCCTGCGGACAGGAAGCAGCGGCTGGCCTAGCAGCCCGGGAACCAGCGGCAGCGCGCATGCGCGCGCCCCTGGGGCACCTGGGGGAGGGGGAGGGCGGGAGGAAGGGGTGCGGCTCCGCCTGCTGGTTGGGCGCTCGCGGGTCACGTGGCAAGGAAGGAGGCGGAGGTACCGGGCTCGGTGGGAGGGAGGTAGAGAAGAGGGAAGGAGCAAGGGAAGGAAAGCGGGGAAGGGAGGAAGGAAACGAACGAGGGGGAGGGAGGTCCCTGTTTTGGAGGTGCTGGGAGCTTTGCCGGCCCCTGAAGTGGGGCGGGAGGGAGGTGCTTCGCCGTTTCTCCTGCCGGGGGAGGTCCCGGCTCCCCGTGGAGGCTCCGGACCAAGCCTCTTCAGCTTCTCCCTCCGGATCGATGTGCTGCTGTTAACCCGTGAGGAGGAGGCGGTGGCAGCGGCAGCGGCAGCGGCAGCGGAAGATGGTGTTTCTGAGAGTGTTAATTCTGCTCCTCTCCTGGGCGGCGGGACTGGGAGGTGAGGCACGACCCTGAGCGCCGGGGGCGCGGTGAGCACGGCAGACCGCGCAGCGGCAGCGGCGGCCGGGCCGAGCGGAGCCCAGTTCCTCCGTGCGGCTGGCGCGTCAGTCAGCCCGGCCGGCCGGCGGCGCCACTCGGGCGCGCGGCGCTCCCCGCTCCCTATTGTCCCCCGCGCCCCGACTGCGTTCCCTTCCGTGGCGGGCTGAGGAGGCTCCGAGCCTTCGGCGAGGCCTTTCCCGCCCCCTGCCGCCCCAGCAGCAGGGGAGCCTGGGGTCGCCTGCCTGAGAAGCAAAGTCGAGATCCAGGTCGCCAGGCGAGAGCCGGTGGCGCTCAGGCCGGCGGCACCATCCCTCCAGCCTGCTCGACGGGCGCCGGGGCAGGCAACTGCCGCGGGGCCGCCGGTCTTTGCCATCCTGGTCCCGCGCTCACCCTCCTCACCCTTCCGCCCCCAGCTCCTGCCTAGTGGCGAATTCCAGAGTCCGCTCCGTCGCGGAGAAGCGCCGCGCAGGCTCGTGGGAAGTTGCGATTGTATTGTTCTTTACCGGGCGCGGCGATACAGACCGACCCGGTTCTGCAGAGCAGCCGCCCGTGGAGGGGTAACAGTGGTCTCCTGCTGGTCTGAGCCGGGCGGCTACGGCTCTCCGGAGTGCCCCGCCTCTGTCCGGGTGTTCGGAGAGAGATAGCGGGAGGGTGTGTTTATGTTCAGGGGAAACATTTTGTTGCCCAGGGGAAAGGTTTTGGTGGGGAGAAAGATAAGCCGTTTTCGGGATGTCACTGATCTGTAGGTTGGATTGCGTCTTTTAGAGGGACGGTCCCTCGGTGACCCAACTTGAAGAGTTTTCTTAAACTCTCAGGTGGAGTAGACAGCGTAATTAGTGGATTGTCAAAACAGTGGCAACCCTCCACCCCCCACGTTGGCGTTAAGTGTGCTAAAAGCATATAATTTCTTGATTATTCCAGTTTTGAAGACTCTTTTCATTTCCAGTGTATCCCAGGACCAACTGCATCATTTTGTTGTTGTGTAAAGTGCTTTATTTTAGGTTAACTTTTTGACTTCCTCCATAGTATACTTAAAGACCTTAAAATATGTTTAAAAGAATTGGATTGGAAATTTTTCCGGAGTGCTTTGGATTAATATAGGCAAATTTGATAATTTAGAAAATATCTGAATATTTCATGTAGTGGATTGTGTTTGTTCTTTTCTTTGTAACTGACTGCAGAGACAAGCATATTTTTGTCCTGTCTTCTACTTGGTCTGAGGTTGATACTTTGTAGGTAGACTTCTATTGTAGTTTGTAGTGTTCATTTGCTAGCTAAACAGATTAGGAGCTTCTAGTAGATGTTTAGTGTGAAATATCTGTGCTGGATACCCTGTATAAGGGCTTTTGTTTTTACATTTGTATTTATGTCCTAAATGTGGCTTACAAGAAATTTCTGTTTTCACTTTTTGTTAGACACCGGTTTCTAATGAGGTAGTAAAAAGTAAGGCGTCCACGTGAGGCAGTTTAAACTCCTGATGAGCAGTAGTCTGTAAAATGTCCTTTGCTTTTAAAGAGTGAAACAGTTAAGAATAGAAACTGGTGTATTCTGATGGTCGAAGAAAAAGTATAAATTAACAGCATAATCTTTGTGGGCTAAGGCACTTTTTAAACAAAAATTTTGTAAATCTGGAGTCATTTATAAAGTACCGCTTTGCATTAAACATTGGTTAAAAGGCTGCTTACTTTTTGATGTTGGTTTTAAGCAGAACTTGTTCAAAAAGACACTAAGAAATCTTTCATTTAAAAATTGGCATCAGGATTGTAGCTTTTGGGTGCATGGAGATATTTGTGATTTAATTGTAATATATAATATTTTTATCTACAAATCTGAGCTTTTATGGTCAAGTTTGTAAGAAGTTTTTATGAGGATGATAGAATAGAATACATTCAGATTCTTTTATGAGAGAATGAATATGTTTGTGTAGATTAGAAGAAGCTGTAGTGGAAATATGGATTTAACTTTATTAAAGTATAAGTCGTTTTTAGGTACTTAATTATCCTTTTTAGTTGCTTTCCCCTATCTGATTCGTCAGTCACTGTTTTGCATTAGTTTTTTCTTGCTCTTGGTGTGTTGGTGGGAAGCTGGAAAAGAATGTGTTTAGAATCATAAAACTAAACTTTCCTAAAGTTGTCCATTTCTTGCACATGTCCCAGCCTATGCTGTATTTGTAGGAAGATACCATAAATTTTCTAGAGTTTAGTTAAGTCTCTATTTAGACATGACTCAAATATATACATAAAAATACTTCATTTTATGCAACCACATTAGAAATTTATTAGAACTATTCTGATTAAATATAGCCCAAAGAATTTTTATGTATGTATGAATTATACTTTTTAACACAAATATGTTGGTGAGTTGATGTTTTTTCTTTCTCCTCTTTTAAAAAAATTAATTGGTGTGTTTGAGAGGTCCACAGGTATTTTAGCTGTAGCAGTAAATTCAATCCCATGTTTTGGTTTAATGAAATCATACTTTAAATGAACTTTAGAGTATGACATGTTTTTGTGGGGTTTTTTTTGATGGAGGCACGGCTCGTGGGGATCTAAGTTCCCTGATAACCATGGATCGAACTTGGGCCCTCGGCAGTGAGAGTGTGGAGTCTTAACCACTGGACTTCCAGGGAATTCCGACATGTTTTTTATATTAAAAAATCTGGTGTAAATGCTTTGCTTTGTAGCATTCATTATAAAGAAATAAGCTTTCTGGGGCTTCCCTGGTGGCGCAGTGGTTGGGAGTCCGCCTGCCGATGCAGGGGACGCGGGTTCGTGCCCCGGTCTGGGAGGATCCCACGTGCCGCGGAGCGGCTGGGCCCGTGAGCCATGGCCGCTGAGCCTGAGCGTCTGGAGCCTGTGCTCCACAACGGGAGAGGCCGCAACGGTGAGGCCCGCATACCACAAAAAAAAAAAAGAAATAAGCTTTCTGGAAGTTTGGTCAAAAGTATTAAAAGTATCATAGTTTAAGCTTAAACTATTTCTTTCACTTTTACCAGCAAGTAAGGGCCTATGAAATTAATGAAGGGGACAGACTTATTGTCTTTATCTTTTTTAAAAAAAAAATTTATTTTTTAAAAATTTTATTTATTTTGGGCTGCGTTGAGTCTTCGTTGCTGCGTGCGGGCTTTCTCTAGTTGCGGTGAGCGGAGGCTGCTCTTCGTTGCAGTGCGTGGGCTTCTCCTTGCGGTGGCTTCTCTTGTTGCTGAGCACGGGCTCTAGGCACACGGGCTTCAGTAGTTGCAGCACATGGGCTCAGTAGTTGTGGCTCATGGGCTCTAGAGCGCAGGCTCAGTAGTTGTGGCACACGGGGTTAGTTGCTCCACGACATGTGGGATCTTCTCAGAATAGGGCTCGAACCCATGTCCCCTACATTGGCAGGCGGATTCTTAACCACTGCGCCACCAGGGAAGTCCTGTATTTACCTTTAAGGAGCTCTGACTCTTCATCTTTTCAACCTGAGGTTGATAATCCAGTTAGCTGTATGATCTTGAGAAGGCCCATTTCAAGCCATCCCCTACATTAGCAGTATCTTTTCTGTGTGTGTACAGGACCTCTCTGAGTAGCAGGGTTTGAGGGAACTGGGCATGGCAAGCACCTGTCTTTTCTGATCTCCCTTTTATAACTTGTTTAAGATCTTCAAAGGTGTTTATTATCTAATATTTTAAAAATTATCTTACAGACTTGCAGGCTGGAGCAGGGAGAGTAAAGGGACATTTCTGTGATGTCTGTTGTGTATCTGATATTGTGTTAGAAGTTTCGCTTTTCAACATATATGAGAGAGTGGTGGTATTTTACATTTGAAGAAACAGGCTTGAAGAAATAATTTTTCTGGCATCATCCACCTGCTAAGTGGTGAATTAGGTATTCAAACCCAAGCCAGTTTGACTTCAAAGCCTGGGTGTTTTACCCATTGCCCCCTCATACCTTTTTAAAAATAATTAATTAATTAATTTTTGCCTGCATTGGGTCTTTGTTACTGCGCGCGGGCTTTCTCTAGTTGCAGAGAGCGGGGGCTATTCTTCATTGCGGTGTGCAGACTTCTCATTGAGATGGCTTCTCTTGTTGCGGAGCATGGGCTCTAGGTGCACTGGCTTCAGTAGCTGTGGCACACAGGCTCAGTAGTTGTGGCACACGGGCTTAGTTGCTCCGCAGCATGTGGGATCTTCCCAACCAGGGCTCAAACCACTGTCCCCTGTATTGGCAGGCAGATTCTTAACTGCTGTGCCACCAGGGGAACCCCTGTGTCCCTTTTAAATGGACTGAATTTAATCTTACATGATTGAGGGTTAGTATAAGAACAGCTTACAGTTTTGGGCTAAACTTGGTTTAGCTGTCAATTTTTGTACTTGGAAAAGGGAGCAATACTAAGGATAAATGGAAAAACTGGAATAATCCTGCCAGTTAGATTCCTATGAGGGCAGTAACACTGCTGTCTAGCAGTGTGAAGGCTTTGCCTTAGGACTAGTGGGGTGGGGACAGTCTTGTCCTAGCTAGGTTGCAGGAAATAGCAGTACTGAGAATAGTTCTCAGGGGGTGAAGACTCTCTTTGATGTTGGGTGAATTCATTCTGAAGCTACTACAATTCCAACTAAACAATGTGAGAACATGTACAGTAAGAACATTGCTGTTTAGTCACCAGCGTTTGTTGTATGTCTGTGGCTAGTAGGAGTCAGGACGGCACAGTCTTGAGTGAGAAGAGAAGAAAAAACATTGAGTTTGTCAGAGTAGACAGAAATGCCAAGATATAAAAATAGAGTTCCAATTATGTATTGTAGTTGCAGTTGAAAGGAGGATTTATTAAGCTGGAGGGACATCAGCCAGTTGGGGAGAGCTTTTTGAGATAGAAGAGAATGCCTTATAGTGTAGTAAGATGCATGTAGGCTTACTTGCCTGGAATGGAGAGTCTATGGCAGGAAATAAGGAGAAATGCTAACTGGGCCATAATGACTGGGACTCTCATTATTCATATAATAGGCCATGATAACTATGAAGAAGAGTATTGTGGAATTTTGGTTGGCTGAGCAGTTGGCATATGGTACAATAAGGAATAAATTAGCTGCTTGATGAACTGGGTGATTGAGTCCTGGGTTAGGGTAGTGATTGTAGAAACAAATACAGGTACAACAAGAAATCATATGGAAGAAAAACTGGTAAAACTTGGCAGATGTTTAATGTGAAGGTATCACAATTTATTGAGGGCTCACTCTGATTTGAGTTTGGATCTTAGAAGCTGTTGCATTGGAGAGAGTGTAGTTTTATAAAGCTTTGAGGACCTCAGCCTTTGAAGTTGAAAGTGTCTAAGGTCTTGAATCTAGATTGAAGGTTATAGGTTGGGATGTGTGTCAGAGTTGAATTTTATCCTACTTGCAAACTAATACTTTTGTTGGACATTGGTTAAAACTTTGCACAATCCTTCAGTAATCTGTGGGTAGTCACTTGGGAAGCATTGTTCCTGACAGTTGGGAGATAGATGTTTGGTGAATTTTAGGTGGAGGGGAGAAATTAAAGATACATTAACGAGTATATTTTTACCTTACAAGTATATATTTACTGTCCTTTAGTTGGAATTAGGCTCTTCAATTCAAGAATATGTTTGATACTGTTGATTATATGTGAATTGTGACACAAATTGGGGAAAAGAATGTGACTTCTGCGTTTGAGGCAAATGTACATACACGATTTGTGGAGCAGAATTTTCTTTCTGTTTATTTTTGCTTGCATTAATGATTGCAAGAGATATATATGCATATTTTTTGAACAACTTTGAACTTTGGATTTAGTTTTCAAAAGAATACAGATAGAATCCTATACTTATGAATTGGGTAGAACATTAATTTGCTTCTTTTTTCCTAAGAATTAAGTGGGGTAAGTTTGTAAAAATGCTGAAGGGATTGTAAAGTGCTGTGCAGATATTGTTAAAAATATGTTGTTTCCAGGCCTAATTTCATTTGGAATCTATTAGTTACAAAATATAGATAAATAAATGTATTTTTAGAAGTTGAAATACTAGAACATCATTATCAAACATTAACAAATGGAATTTGAGAAATCCATAATTCCTTCTCGAACACAGTTCTATCACTTATTAATCATTCAGTCTTTTAAAATGCCTGTTATTATGAATTTACATCATAGTATTTATGTGGTTTGTAGCTTTTAAAAAATTAATGTGTAGTTAAAATGTATACACAAGCAGACATTGAAATATTTATAAGTAGTCTGGAGATAGTTTTGGTTGTCAGAGCTTGAGGGATGCTTGCTAGCATCTAGTGGGTAGAAGCTAGAGATGCTGTGAAACATCTTTTACAATGCATAGGGCAGCCCCCATACAGCAAAGAATTATCGGGCCAAAATGTCTCTAGGGCCGAGGCTGAGAAACTCTGCTGTAGCAGAAATTTGCCGTCTTTGTCCTCTTATCTTTTTTATTGTTGTTGTTATTTCTGATAGCTTACTGTCTTGATTACTCAAGTCACATAAACTCCCCACTATTCTTATCCTATTGAAGCCTTCCTCTTCCAGTGTTCTGTGCACTACAGTTAGGAAAAAGTTTTTTTTCCAGCATTGCCCATTCTTCATCTTTGAGTTTGCATTTGGGAAGAAAATCTGATTCTCTTAATTTATAATAGTGATTGAATGACTGATAGTCCATAAGGATTATCTAAAAACCAAACCAAACCAGTTTCTTGTTAACCCAGAAGAGCCATGGATTAGCAGGATTTTAGTTTCTGAAAGATACTTTGAGGCACTTAACCAGTAGCTTACTCTGCAAATCTCTGTTCAGAATTAATTCTACTCAACTTCAACTTTTCACAATTTATTTTCTTCAAAATTTTAACTCATAAGTACTCAAAAACTTTCTTGTCTTTTTCATAACTCCATCCCTCCCTCCCCTTATTGTCATTGGTAGCATCTTTGACAGAATTGTTTTATTTACACATCAGATTTCCTGGAAGGAGGCAGAGGCAGATGGTTTGGGGTACAATATGGGAGAAGGGTGAGATGCTGAGAGTAGGTTTAGGATAAAATGCAAAGTGTGGGTAAATATATATCAACATTGCAGTGGTAGCTGGAGCCATTTTGTGTGTGTGTGTGTGTGTGTGTGTGTGTGTGTGTGTGTGTGTGTGTGTGTGTGGCGGACTGAAAGTCAAAGTCCCTTGTCTGTACTTATGTTTGCATTTACTTGAAATGGTGTAAAGGCATTTCAAATCAGCATAGAAATCTAAATTATGTACCTATTCCACTTTTGGATTTTTAAGTTGTATTTCATAAGTGGTTGAAGTTTAATACATTTGGTAGGTTTTCACTATTGATGTTTTATGTCCTTTGTGATAGATTTAGTTTAAAATTTATAGTTTATAATTTCGCTTTGAGCCAGCTAACTTTACTATTTTTAATTCTTAGAGACTAGCTTATCTGAAAAAGTGGGTATGTTGGAATATGCTTATAATTGTAGACATACTCTCCTATTTTGAGCTTTCACTTGTAACTCTTAGGTGTAGATATTTGTAGAAAATGATTTGACTGGTTTCTAGTGAAGAAATAGATACTGTGGCTTAAGTTTGAAGTCACAATTTAGAAGTAACTTTTCCAAAACTGCAGTAAAGGCACTTAAGTATATTGCTGACATATAGGACACTATAGTTCCTGGAAGTCTACCTTTGTCATACAAGAGAACAGCTTTGTTAATGGTATTTAGTGCTTCAAGATCAGAGTGAATACATATCAAATATAAGAAGCATTGGTCAACTCAGTGTGATGCCTAAGACACAGTTGATGACTCAAGTTCCTTAGGAAGGAAATACACTTTAAAGTTGTGGAAAAATGCTCTTGGTTCCTAATTTTAAAATTACACAAGTGAAAAGTCTGTAGAAAACAACTTGATTACAAGTAATTTTTCTGACGAATGGAAGTGTGCCAGCCTTAGCTTATTCTTACACATCCTCTCATTTATTGTAATTGAGTTTTTCTGTAAATAGGGAGATGTGTAATGTCAAAAGATTTTTGCAGATTTCTTTCCCCCATCCTTAAGACTGTACTATCAACTTTCTTTGATATTAATAGGAAAACAAGTTTATTTCTTACATAATATTGCTCTCCCACAAAAAGGTGTTATCCACCATCAGTAAGATATACTCTGTTTTTTCCCCCTGATGTTAATGAAATTTTCATTCTGTGTTTTTTTGCCCTACTCTTATATTTAATTTAGATTGGAACAGAAGATTGTATGTTTTGGATTTAGGAGTTAGGAAGGAAGCTTTTGTTTGCAAGCATTCCTGAGAAGTAAGATGCTGCCTACCCATGGAATATGGGAAATAATCATAATGGTTAGCATTTATGGCATACTTACTATATTCCAGGTATGATTCTTAAAGTATAATGAGCTTGTTAGATTCTGCCTTTGTACGAAGATTGGGTCATTTTGCCATCAGAGCATAATTTAGGCTCTTTGTACTTACAGTATTTGAGCCATTTGACTTTTGGTCAGTCTAGTTCTTTGAAAGGTTTTTTGTTTTTCTTCTTTTTTTTTGACATTAGATAATGTTTACAGTTAAGACGGGAGAAGCACCTTAGAGAACATTTTATGCATAATACCATTTCAGTTTTGTCACAGATAAATTTATACATGTATTCATCTTTTAAAAGCTTGAGGACAGATACTAAATCTCTTGATGGTGAGATATAGGTTATATCTTTTACAAAAGTATCTTTACAAAACTTTTGTGATACAGAAAAAGAAAAAAACATTTTTTAAAGTTGGATTACCTTTAGTAAATACCAGTATCCTGGTGACTTTGAAAACAGTCCCAGGAAATAAAATACTGTTCTCAAATTGTGAAAAGGGAGAGAGCGCCTTAAGATCTCCAGTGGCAAGGAGACTGAGTTATGTTTTTTCTACTTAGAACCTGCTGGCCATCTTTTTTCTGCCATTCTTGTATTGTAGGTGATTTTTTTTTTTTTTTTTTTGGTGTTGCTTTACTTTTTTAGTTTTTTTTTTTTTTGAAAATTAATTATATGTTTTCTCCATCTTATATAGGTCCAGTCCAATTATTCTTCTACCAATTTTACACATAGGCATTTGCTTGGTATACTGTTTAATTTTTCCTAACTTTTTATCTTAAAAATGTATGTATTTTCTGAAAGGTTGGAAGTATATATAGTCCAGTTAACATTTATATACCTTTAACCTAAGTTTATTAGTGGTTATCTTTCACCACGTTTGCTTTCTTGCTCTTAATATGTATTCTTTTTCTGTTCTGAACCCCTAAAGTAAGTTGGTACCCTTAAATACTTAAGTATGCATCTCATAAGGTTAAGGACATTGTCCTTACATAACCAAGAAGATTCTTTTTTATTTTTTAAGTGTTCAAATTTCCCATGGAGCTTGTAGGTACTAAGTACCATGTGAGTTATTATATGTTTTGTGAAGGCCAGATTTCTGGCAACTACAACTAAGGACTAGAAAGTAAAACACTGTTGGTATGCTTTTATGTATAGGTAAAAAAGAGTAATAGTAGAGAAAGGAGACATTGACAGAATAACTACACTGCAGGATGGAGCTATTTTATGTAGGAACAATGGCACAATAACATAATAGCCTAGAGGTTATCATATCATTATGACCTCTTAGGTTAAAGATGTTAATAAGGGTGAGCCTGGCTCAAGAAGATGTTAAAGTAGAGGGGAAAAAAAGTCAGTAATGGTTCAAAAGGAAAGGTATTAGGCACATAGATAAACCCCTATTATCTAGAAATTTTCCTCAGTGGAACCTGTCATTTTCCTTTGATGTCAGATTACTAACATCTTACTATACTCTAGGTTAAATGTACTTTATTTTCATCATTGTCTAGTAACAGAACTGTTTCTCCATTGTTAAGGACTTTACATGACCAGAACGTCTTCCGTGAGTATTCTATTCTTTATCAGAAGGGAGAAAAGGAGTTAAAGATTGCCATCCATTGAGTCCTTCCTGTTACCTTCCCCGTCATTCATGTTGCCCTGCTTGGGTAATATATCAGTGATAAAAGAAGCTCCAGTTCTGTATTCAGGGGCAGCAACAGAACATTAGTTTTTTTGCATTGTTTGTTGTTTTGTTTTTTACCCCTAGACTTGTAGGCTATGATTCCTTTTGTACAGTTCTATTTCATCTAAATAAAGGATTTAAATTAGAGGAAGAAAATAGTAGTCTGTTGTGGCACAAATCACATGTTAATTTAAATGGCAACAGACATTTGGAAGAAGTTTCTGTGCTGGTACTTACTTATTAGTTGTGTTAAATAACAACTAATATGATGATGACCCCTATATTTGTATCTCCAGCCCAGGACTCTCTCTTGAATTCTAGACTCCTGTATCCCAGCTACATCTCCAGCTAGATGTCTGGTGGGCATCTGAAACTTAACATGTCCAAAACCAAACCTCTCATTCCTCTTACCCCAGTCTTTTTTTCTGTAGTCTTTCCCATCTCAGTAAATGGGAGCTCCATTCTTCAGCTGCTTAGGCAAAAAACTTTTGAGTTATCCTTGATTCCTCTTTTCACTTACACCCTGCATGCAAATCCTGTCAGCTTCTCCTTCAGAGTATATGCAAATTTTGACAACTTCTCATTAGCTCCACTGCTACGCATCCGTCTCACTTTAATTACCGTAAAACCTGCTAACTCTTCTCCCTGTTCTCTTGTTCTCCCAGTCTCTTCTCAACATAGCAGTCAATGTGATTGTGTTCAAAAGCTGCTTTGGTCAAAACCATCCGCTGGTACATTGTATACTTTAAAATGGTTAAAATGGTGAGGTGTATGTTCTGTGAATTGTACCTCAACAAAAAAGTAATAGCAAAATAAATAAAAAATTAAAAAACCCATTCAGTGGCTTAATATTTTAAGTAAAATCCAATGTCCTTGTAGTGGCTTCTAAGGTCCTACCTGAGGTACATATATGTTTATTCTCCCTACCTCCTGCCCCCAGTCCTTCCCCACTGTTCATTTCTGCTCCAGCCACACAGAGCTCTTTAAAAATTGCCAGGCTTGCTCCTGTCTCAGGGATTTTGCACTTGCTGATCCTTTTACATGGAACAGTTTCCCCCTTAGATTGCTGTATTATCTACCCTCTTTATTTTTATTTTTTAAGTTAAAAAATATTACATGGTGGTGAAATACACGTAAAATTTACCAGCTTAACCATTTTTAGCTGTGTGGTTCAGTAGCATTTAAGTGCATTCACATTGTTGTACTTTGCTCTAAGTCTTTACTGAAATATTATGAAGTCTTCTGATTACCTCGTATAAATACATACATATAATACAAACCCCTTCCTTGGCATTCTCTATCCACTCACCCTGTGATAACACTCTTTTAGCCATCCAAAGTTATTTACTTATTCACAGGGAACTCTATTCTATATCCTGTGATAACCCATAATGGAAGAGAATATGAAAAAATATATACGTGTAACTGAGTCACTTTGCTGTACGGAAGAAATTAACACACCATTGTAAATCAAATATCCTTCAATAAAATAAAAAAATTGATTATGCACCAAAAAAATGAAGTTATTTACTTGTTTGTCTTATTGTCTGCCTTCCTTCTCTAGAATAAAGTTTCCTAAGGTCAGTAATTTTGTTTTGTTAGCTGCTATATTCCCAGCATCTAAAATAATGCCCATATAGTATATAGTGCATATAGTAAGTACCCATTATATGTGCTGAGTGAATAGATGAATGATTACTCAACTAGATTATTTCACTTTTTATGAATTACATAAGAATTCCAATTTTCTAAGAGTATGTCTGGAAAAAAAGCCTTCAAAGCTTATAATTAATCTTTTTTACTTTAATTGACTTTAAAATGGAATGAAAATACCATTTTTGTTAGTGTATTGGTTTTGCTCATTATTTTTATATGCCCAGTTAGTTAAAAGAATTAAGTAGGTTCAATGGGTTAAAATATTCTTTATAGAAACCAAGTTGCTTTTACTCAACTAATATGTGTTCCTGTTCAAAAATATTATTAAAGCACTTAACACTTGTCATTCACTGCAAAAATTAGACTAAAAGGGGAAATGTAGAATGTCTTCATTGTTATCTGATTTTACTCAATAAAACTTGTAAACTTTGCTATATTCCTAAGATGAAACTTTAAAAAACCCATTTTCATTTTAGGGTAAATTTAGAATCACAGAATGTTTGAGCTAGAAGGAAGGTTTGGGAACTTCCCTGGTGGGGCAGTGGTTAAGAATCCGCCTGCCAATGCAGGGGACACAGGTTTGAGCCCTGGTCTGGGAAGATCCCACATGCCGTGGAGCAACTAAGCCCATGTGCCACAACTACTCAGCCTGTGCTCTAAAGCCTGTGAGCCACAACTACCAAGCCCTCATGCTGCAACTGGTGAAGCCCACGCTCCTAGAGCCCATGCTCCACAACAAGAGAAGCCACCACAACGAGAAGCCCGTGTACCACAACGCGGAATAACCCCCACTTGCCACAACTAGGGGAAGACTGTGCGCAGCAACGAAGACCCAACACAGCCAAAAATAAATAAATAAATAAATAAATAAATAAATTTATAAAAAATAAAAGGAAGTTTTGTAGTCTTGGGTGGGTTGCTTAACCTCTCTGTGCCTTATCTTAAGATTAATTGTACTTGCCCTGCAAAGTTGTTATGAGGGTGAAATGAGATAATACATTCATTAATTAATTTAGCCATAATTTACTGAATTCTTACCTGTTACGTACTGTACACTATTCTAAGCCCCTTTACATATATTAAGTAATTTAATCCATATAACAACACTGTTAGGTATAGGTATTGCTATTTCACTTATTTTACAGACAGGGAAAATGAGGCACAGAGAGGTAGGTAACTTGTCCAAGATCACTCAACCAGTAAGTGGCACAGTTGGGATTGTAACACATGACTTATAAATAAAGATAATGCTTGCTAAACTGTTGAAACATAAAGTAAGATATGTTGACCATATACTTCCACGGTAATTGAAAAACTTCATTATGAAAAGGAATATAACATTTTTAACTGCAGAAAGTCATGCAAAATGGTGATGAAAGCTGCATAGGTAGTTGCAGAGACAAATACCTGAAGTGCACTCATAGCATCAGTAGAAGATTAAAAAAAATCTTACCTAGAGAATAGATCTATAATAATTTTAATTTTAACAAATAGCACTTCGCAAATACTAGACCTGTTAGAAATTCTGATACTTCTTGGATGAGTATCATAGATCACATTTTCTGATGATTGATTTATGGCTTTCTTATCAGCAAGGTATAGACTGCTTTCTTTATAAATTCAAATGAAAAAGGAAATTTCCATGAAATGTTGAGTGGATTCATTAATTCTTACAGCAGATATTTACTGAGCACCTGTTTTCTTACTCTGTTCTAGGTAATGAGGGTACATCATTGAACAAATCAAAGTCCTTGTTCTCATGGAACTTCTGGTGGTAGAGGGATATGTCAATAAAAAATAATATGAAGAGGAGGATATTAGAATGAATATGATTGGGACATAAGCTTTTAGATAGGGTGATCAGAGAAAGCTTCTGAAGTAATTTTGTAGATATCTGAATATAGTGTGCCAACCTTGCTTTGGGGGAAGATGTTCCAGACAGAGGGATGATAAGGAGACTAATGTGGCTGTAATACACAGAGTAAGGGGAGAGTGGTAGAAGATAAGGTGAGACCAGTATGGAAGTGGAGTGGGGGAATGCAGCCCCTTATGAGGACCATCTTCAGCGTTATAAGCCACGGTTATGACTTTTTTTTCTTTTTAGATTATAAATCATGATGAAGGCTGTGGAGGGGGAACAGCGAGTGAGGGGGGTGGGTGAGGGGTGGAAGATTTTGAGCAGAAGAGTAACACAATGTAACTTTATTTGAACATTATTACTCTGACTGCTGTGTGAAAAATAGACTGTGGGGGGCAAGAGTGGAAGCTAAGAGGCCAGTTATTTGCAATGATTTTTGATTGTCTAGAACCCTTTGAACCTTGCTTTGTTTGGCACATTTTCAGCCTTATGAATTCCATCTCCTTAATTTAGATTCCCCAGCTTTCATTTGCATCTAGGACACAGGCATGTAAACTAGTCTTCTGAACTAGGCTCCTCTAATCAGAAGCATCACTGGAGACCTGGATTCTGAACTGAGCAGACATGTATGCTTGCTGAAGTTTTGCCAATAGTGTGCATCTTTCAGACTGTTATGACAGATTTTTCTGTTTTAAGGTTGTGTTTTAAGTTTGTTTTAAGGTTGTTTTAAGGTTGTGTTTCTGGTACAAAAGTGGGATTGGAGAGGCAGGACAGTGTTGGTGTTTTTCACAAGATATTTTTGGGGTAATTATGGTGTGTACTGCTGCTGCTGGGGATAATCTTAAGGAAGATAAAATAGGGAGGGTTCCAATATTATTGTCAAGTAGTAGAATATTACTTCATGTAATAGACTATTGTATCAGAAGTATGGGAATTGATTAAGATAATAATGGAGAATGCTTTCATGTTTATGGAAAAATCTGTAAGTTCTGGGTCAGGTTTCCTGTGTAGGATTTGCATGTTGGGATCACTGGTTGTCATTTACTCTTTTATATCCCCCAACTTTTACTATTTATGTCTGTCCTATTAACAAAAATATAGTTACTTATGAATAATGAGTCATTATAGGATGCTTAATAGTTTCTTAGAGGTGAGTAGAATGTTGATTTTATTTATTTTCCTGAACGGAGGACAAGCTGGACTATTTTGAATTGTCTTTGTTTTAGATTCTGGATTTTTTTTTTTTTTTTTTTTTTTTTGGAAAAAGTGTATAACTTAGGGAAGAGTAAAAGAAAGGCCAAATACCCATATGCTTACCACTTTGACTCACCATTTTTCTTTACAAAAAATTTAATTAGCTTTATTGAGGTATAATTTCCATACAATAAAATTCAACAGTTAATTTTGAGAAAGGTATATAGTTGTTTAACCACCACCACCATAATAATAATAATAATAATAATAATAATAATATAGAACATTTACACTAACCAGTAAAGTTCCCTTGTGCTCTTTGCAGTCAATTCAGAATCCTTCTGATTTCCCTTTTGATTTCTTCTTTGACCCAAGGGCTATTTAGAAGTGTGTTAAGTTCCCAGTATTTGGGAATTTTTCCAAGTATCTCCTACTGATTTAATTGCACTGTAGTCAGAAAACATACTGTCTGATTTCAGTCTTTTAAAATTTATGGAAACATGCTTTATGGCTTGGAATTAAGGTCTATCTTGGTGAATACTCCATGTGCCTGTGAAAAGAATATAAACTCTATTGTTGGGTGGACTATTTTGTAAACGTTAATCAGGTCAAGTTGTTTGATAGTGTCCAGTCCTTATTTTTTGTCTACTTGTTCAGTGAGGAGTGTTCATGATTTCCAACTATAATTTACAGATTTGTCTACTTTCAGTTCTGTCAGCATTTTTAATTTTTAAAAAATTGTCCTCCTCGTTCTTTTTTAAAAAAATATATTTATTTAGGCTGTGACAGGTCTTAGTTGTGGTACGTGGGATCTTCGTTGAGGCATGTGGGATCTCCAGCCACGGCATGCGGGATTTTTTTTCCTTTTTTTTCTTGGTTGCGGCATGCAAACTCTTAGTTGCGGCATGCAGGCGGGATCTAGTTCCCCAACCAGGGACTGAACCTGGGCTCCCTGCGCTGGGAGAGGGGAGTCCTACCCACTGGACCACCGGGGAAGTCCCCATCAGCTCTTTCTTCACATACTTTAAGCTCTGTTATGTGATAAACATTTAGGATTGTTATGTTCTTTCGATGGGTTATGAAATGTCCTTCTAAAAAATTTTTATTTATTTATTTATTTATGGCTAAATTGGGTCTTCATTGCTGCATGCGGGCTTTCTCTAGTTGTGGAGAGTGGGGACTACTCTTTGTTGTGGTGCGTGGGCTTCTCACTGCGGTGGCTTCTCGTTGCGGAGCATGGGCTCTAGGTGCACAGGCTTCAGTAGTTGCGGCACACAGGCTCAGTAGTTGTGGCTCACAGGCTCTAGAGTGTAGTTGTGGCACATGGGCTTAGTTGCTCTGCGGCATGTGGGGTCTTCCTGGACCGGGGCTCAAACCCATGTCCCCTGCACTGGCAGGCGGATTCTTAACCACTGAGCCACCAGGGAAGCCCCTGAAATGTCTTTTTTTAATCCTTCTTTTTTTTTTTCCTTTGGTTTGTTTATTTTAAAGTTTACTTTGATAATATTGTAGGCACTCCAGCTTTCTTGGATTAGGGTTTGGATGGTATAACTTTTCCCATTCTTTTTACTTTAACTCATCTTTATTTTTTTTAAAGTATCTTTTAGACAGCATGTATTAACATTTTCTTTCTTGAAAAATAAGAAAATGACTTTCTCTCATTTAATTATGTTTAAATCATTAACTTTTAATGTAATTATTGATAAGATTGAGTTTAAAACTACCATCTTACTGTTTGTTTTCTGTTAGTTCTATCTGTTCATAGTCCTTTTTACCCCTCTTTTTCTATATTCTTTGGGATTAATTTGCTTTAAAAAATGATTTCATTTTATCTCTGATATTGGCTTATGTGATATACCTGCTTAGTATATACTTTTAGAGGTTGTTCCTAGGGTGTACAGTATACACCTGTAACTTATCAATGTATACCTTTAAATAAAATGCCACTTCATTTATAGTGTACTTTCATTTCTCCTCTCCTCCATTGTGTTGTATTATCATACATTTTAATTCTATGTGTATCATAAATGCTATAGTACATTGTGTTTCTTGAACACAGTCACTTAATTTTGAAAGATTAAAGAATGAGAGAAGAAATCTTTTTTATTTTCTCATTATAGTCATTGTTCCTGTGTCAACACAAGTCTGTGTCAACACAGGTTTCCAGCTGGTATATTCCTTATGCCTGAAAAACTTCCTTTAACATTTCTTGTAATGCAGGTCTACTGGTGATAATTGTCGCCTTTGATGTCTGAAAAAGGGTTCATTTTACCTTTTTTTTGGTTCATCTTCATTTATGAAAGATATTTTTACTGGGTATGGAATCTTAGGTTGACAATGTTTTTTTTGTAGTACTTTAAACATGTTGCTGAATTATCTTCTGTCTTACGTAGTTATGCTCTCATTTATACCTTTGCTCCTCTGTATGTAATGTGTCTTTTTCTGTAGCTCCTTTGGTTGTAACCCACCAGCTGATTTTAAGGGTTTTTTTGTCCCTAGTTTTCAGCTGTTAGCCCATGATAACTTTTAATTTCTTTGTATGTTAATTCCATCATCTCCATAGTTTCTGTTTCTAATATCTGATTTTTTTTCTCCAGTAATATGAGAAAAAGACATTTTCCTGATTCTTTACGTGCATGGTAGTTTTTGATTGGCTGCAGATCATTCTTGATTTTTACTTTTTTGTGTGTGTTTGATTTTGTCTTGCCTTTAAACACTGTCAGATTTTTTTTGGTGTACAATTAAACTACTTGGAATCAGTTGAGTCCTTTGGAAGATGGCCTTTAAGCTTTGTTAGAGTGGATCCCAAACAGCCTTTAGTCTGTGGCTAATTTTGCCCTGTAAATAAGGTGATGTTTTCCTGAGGGCTCTACCCAATGCTCTGTATATTACAGGTCTTTCTTCTCTGGATGGTGGGAATATGAACACTTCCCAGCCCTATCAATATAAGCTTTTAAGATTGTTCTGCTTACTCTTTTTGTGGTTTATTTTTTTGGCCTGGGATAGTTGATTCTCTCATGATCAGATATGAATCTGCCAAACATGTAAGGGGACCCTTCTTTAGATCTCTGAGCTCCTTTTATGTTAGCTTCCTTTTCTTTGGCACTCTGACCCACAAATTCTAAATGCCTGACCTCTCAGAACTCAGATATGTGGCCCCTCAATTCAGCAAGACCAGCAGGCTCTGTTTGGGTTCCTCTACCCTGAATATTGACCTGAAACTGCCTCTGGGTAGTTAAGTTGGGCCAATTGTAGATCTTATCTCACTTGTTTATCCTCCAATGTATTTTGTCAAGTTTTCTGAATGTTTATGGTGGTAGGTTAAATTTAGTTCTCTTACTTCATTATAGTCAGAAGTGGAAACTGATAGCAGTTTGTGTCCTTTTTCTTTTTTGTCCCACTCTGAATCACTTCAGTATGCATGTCATTTTACTCTTAAGTACTTCAAAGTACATCTCTCCAAATTCAGATTATTCTCCTACTATATTACCACAGTGTTGTTGTATTGAAGAAAATTAACAAGAATTCCTTAATATCATCTAAGACAGATTGATTCCAGTTTGTCTCAGATTGTTTCTAAGTGTTTGTTTTTTGTTTCCTTTCTCAGTTGGGTTTTTTTCTCTTTTGCTTTTTTTTTTGCGGTATGCGCGGGCCTCTCACTGCTGTGGCCTCTCCCGCTGCGGAGCACAGGCTCCGGACGTGCAGGCTCAGCGGCCGTGGTTCACAGGACTAGCCACTCCGCAGCATGTGGGATCTTCCTGCACCGGGGCATGAACCTGTGTCCCCTGCATCGGCAGGCAGACTCTCAACCACTGCGCCACCAGGGAAGCCTGCTTTTTTTTTTCATTATTTTTGTTCTGGTATGTTTCAACATGTTCATGGTTGTGTGGCTCTTCTTTGTTCTGTCGTTTTTTTTCTGTGATAGAATTTGTGTTTTACCTACTTTTCTGCAGTCAGCACTCATGACCATATACAACCTTTTTGAGAATTCCAGGGTTCTGTTCTCTTGAGATTTTTTTAAAAAGTGAATTGTATGGCTTATGAGGGTTAGGGGCAGCGTCTGGAGTTGAGTGTGCTATGCTTTGACACTTTCTCATTAGAGTATTCTGTTTATTTCCTTGGCTGCTTCTTTGAAAGATTATACCATTAGGTTATACCCAGTGTTGTTTTAGTACACTGGTTCTCTTGAAAACAAGAAAAAAAAAATCCTCTGATTTGTAGCCATTTCTAATTTCAGTAGCATGAATACTCTACCCATGGCTGATTTCAAGCTACCAACATGTCACTGAACACAGTTGGGAAGAGAATTGGCACTCATGAGTCCATATCAGCTAGCTCTATCACACACTGGTTATATCCATTTCTTACTTGGTTTTAGTTCTTAAGGATTTTTTTTTTTAATGTGGGAGGGTGGGCTGCTTTTTATAGTTGTTTTTCCCCATGATTCTCCCATTGTTTCATTAAGTATTGGAGGGAGAAACTACATAATACAGTTTCATTTAATACATGTTTTTTTTTTGGCCGCACCATGTGGATTGTGGGATCTTAGCTCCCCGACCAGGGATTGAACCCAGGCCCCAGCAGTTAAAGTGCTGAGTCCTAACCACTGGACCACCAGGGAATTCCCTCATTTAATACATTTTCTTCAATAATTTTTAAAGTATTACCATGATCATATCATAAATACTGATATTTAGGCACAGTTAACAAAGAAACATAGGTCTTATGTAGAAGCTGATACTGAAGTGGACTTGTTAACTGTATGTCCCTGGGTAGCGTTTTTAACTTTCCCATTTAAACCCTGTGAATCATGTTTTATCTCAATTATGAAGATTCTGAAAGTCATTACTCAGATCCTTTGTAAGTGAAGGTAAACATTATGTTGCTTCATAAAATTCCTTTGTGTGTGGGACAGAGAAGAGATGACTTTGTTTAATAACTCTCCCAGAAGTGTTACATACATGCAAATAATTTAGCCATTATCACATATGCTTCACCAGAACAGCCATAGTTACTGTTTTAAGTTATCAGAAGTGGCAAAATGCTTTATCTGCATTGTGACTTAAAAAGTTGACTTTTTGGTGCTGAAAAAGGAGTGGAAGCAGTAACTCTGCAAAGCTAAGTTTGTACTATGACTACTCAGTCCACTTAAAAGAAATAAAATTCAGTATCCTATTTTGATTTTGAAAATGAAAGACCTACCCCAAAGTTCTCATAGTACAACTTCCCCATTCTTGATTTTTTCTTGATATTTTATCTTGTGTGAGGTATTTTTTAAAAGCCACATATATATAAGAAAAAAAAAGCCACATATAAACTCAAAGATATTTTTAAGGAATGTGGAAGATACATTGGTACAATATATAATTCCATTATTGAGTCCTGATTTTTAGAAGTTCCATACTGGGAGGTTTTTTATTTTCTTTTATACCTTGGGTTCACTGTATTTTTTATGCTAGTTGTAAGATAGCTTTGGATTCTAGTTTCAGACTCCATTTCTGTCACCTCTCTTGAGAACAGTGCATTCAAGAGTATGGTGAAGTGACTCAGTATTTTATTTTATTTTATTATTATTATTTTTTAGGAGTCTATTTTATTTTATTTTTGAATTTTATTTATTTTTTTAATAGAGCAGGTTCTTATTAGTCATCCATTTTATACACATCAGTGTATACATGTCAGTCCCAATCGCCCAATTCATCACACCACCATCCCCACTCCCTGCCGCTTTCCCCCCTTGGTGTCCATACGTTTGCTCTTTACATCTGTGTCTCAATATCTGCCCTGCAAACCAGTTCAACTGTACCATTTTTCTAGGTTCCACATATATGTGTTAATATACGATATGTGTTTTTCTCTTTCTGACTTCACTCCTGTATGAAAGTCTCTAGATCCATCCACGTCTCTACAAATGACTCAATTTTGTTCCTTTTTATGGCTGAGTAATATTCCATTGTGTATATGTGTCACATCTTTATCCATTCATCTGTCGATGGGCATTTAGGTTGCTTCCATGACCTGGCTATTGTAAATAGTGCTGCAATGAACATTGGGGTGCATGTGTCTTTTTGAATTAATGGTTTTCTCTGGTATATGCCCAGCAGTGGGATTGCTGGGTCATATGGTAATTCTATTTTTAGTTTTTTAAGGAACCTCCATACTGTTCTCCATAGTGGCTGTATCAATTTACATTCCCACCAGTGACTCAGTATTTTAAATTGAATGGTCTTTTCATGCTAGCCTTTGTGCTAAGCAGTTTACTTGCTTTTAAGGTATTCACTTTTGTCTCTATTTTACAGATTAAAAAAAAAAAAAACCCTGAGATTTTAAAAAAGTTTAATAATTACCCAGATCATGTAGTTATGGTGAGGAAATGTCAGAATTCAAACCTAGTTCTCTCTTTATTCCTGAATGTATGGCCTCAATTTGTGTACATAGGTCTCAAAGACAAGTGTGAGAGAAGGCAAAAAAGGAGGTGGAGGAAAGGGACGAGATGGTGATTATGAAAAATTTACTGAGCCTTCACTGTATGGTAGGCACTTTACTAATTGCCACACATGCCTTAAATCATTTAATCATTGTAACAGCCTTAAAAAAGAGGTATTCTACTTCTCTCTGTTTTAAGGGTGGGAGAATGAAGTTGAGTTTTCCACTTGATCAGGGAAACAATAAGTGAAGGTAATGGGATTCAAACCCAGAGAATTTTTTATTCTAATAAGAAAATGCTTACCATAAAATTTACTATCTTAACCATTTCTGGTGCACAGTTCAGTAGTGTTAAGTATATTTACCTTGTGCGGTCTCCAGAACTTAAACCCAGATGACTTAAGAGTTTGTATCCTTAACCATATGATGACAAGCAACTGACTGCATAAACAGAAAATTTAGTGATGGAACATTTAGGCTTTATGCAATACTTTAGGTGAGAAGCAATGGTTTTTAAGACACTGGTCACCAGGTGGTGAAGGACAAGATCCCCAAGAGAGGGGAAACAAATGAATTGAGACCTATATTGTTCCAGCTTTCTGCCTGGAACGAATTTCCATCTGTAATTCATTCGTGCTACAAGAGGGAACCTAGGTGGAGACCAACAAACTCTGAGTTGAGATGGAATGGGACCAAAGCAGCTAGTTTGCAGACAATATCAGAATGAAGGGCGCTGCATAGAGAGAGAATCCCTGAGATATGCAGAGGGTTCCCCTGGAGTGTTTGGCAGAGTATTGATTTAATTGTTTTCATATTAAACATATGAAATACAGTTGTAATAACTCCTTTAATGTTCTTGTCTGCTAATTCTAATGCCCACAACAGTTATTAAGTGTGTTTATGTGAGAAAATTACCTGAGGCCAGGGAAAGAAACAGTGCCCTACGTTCACATAATGCAGGAAATAGTACTTGTTCTTACTGGCCAGATGGGAAAAACTCATGATTTGTGGAGCATTAGATAGAGTACTCAGATATGTCTTGCCCCAATGGTAGGGAATAAAATTAGCCCTACACTGAACACTGCTCCAGACCCATATAACAAATCATAAAGGCAAAAAAGGATCAAACTTTCTAACTACCTTTACCTTGTCCTGTAACAAAGCCTAAGAATATTTATAAGAATACAAAAAATGTCCAGCCCCTACAAGGTGAAATTCACAGCATCTGCCATTTATTCAGTGAAAGATTATGAGACATGCAATGAAGCAGGAAAACACAATCTGTAATGAGAAGAATAAGCAGTCAATTTGGAACTAACCCATAACTGTCATGGGCATTAGAATTAGCAGACAAGAACATTAAAAGAGTTATTACAACTGTATTTCATATGTTTAATAAATTAAATAGAGACCTAAAAGGTATAAATAAAACAGACGGAAATCTAACTTCTACATATGAAAACTACAATGTTTTCAGTGGAAAGCACACCAGATGGCATTAACAACAGGTTAGACATTACAGAATATTATTGAGCTAGAAGACAGCAGTAGAAACTATTCAAAATGAAACAGGGAAGAAAAGAATTTTTGATAAATATGAAAAAACCCATCAGTGGGCTGTGGGAAGAATTTGAGTGACCTAATATACTTGTAACTGGAGTCCTTGGGTGGGTGGGGCTGGGGAGAGTGAAAAAAATTGAAGAAATAAGAGTTGAAAAATTATAAACCCACAGAGCCAAGGAGTTTACTGAAACTAAAGCTCAGTAAATATGAAGAAACCAAAGCACGTCAAAATCAAATTGCTCAAAACCAGTGTTAAAGAGGAAAGTCTTAAAAGCACTAGGGAGGGAGAAGACACATTATATTCAGAGGAGCAATGGTAAGGATGACAGATTTTTTGTCAGAAGGAATATAGGTGAAAAGATAGTGGAGCAAGGTTTTAAAAATATTTAAAGAAAAGATATGAACTTGTCGACCTGGAATTCTGTGCCCAGTGAAGATATCTTTCAAAAATGAAGACAAAAATAAAGACTTTGAGACATCCAACATCTGGAAAAGCTCTTCACCAGCAGAAGAAATTTTAGAGGAAGTTATCTAGGTAGAAGGAAAATGACACCAGATGGAAATATGGATCCACATGAAGGAATGAAGAACCCTGGAAATGAGAAATAGAGATTTTTTTCCTTGGTATTTAAATCTCTTTAAAAGATAATTGTCTGTTTAAACCAAAACACTAACAATGTATTGTGGGCTTTATAAGATACAAGTAAGTAAAGTATATGATGACAGTAGTCTAAAGACCAGGAGGAAAGAAATAAAAGTATAGTAATGTCAGGTTCTTACACCTGAAGTGTTAAAATATCGTTTGAAGGTAGGCTAAGTTAAAGATGTATACTTACAAGCCCTAAAGCAACCACTAAAATAACCAAACAGAGAGTTTTGCTAATAAGCTAGTGAAGAGGTAAAAACAGAATCATAAAAAACTAATTAGTCCCAATAAAGGCGAAGGGAGCAGAGAACAGATGGGACAAACAGAAATAAATAGCAAGATGATAGACTTAAACCTAACCACATTAGTAACTACTTTAAATGTAAATGATCCAAACACTCCAATTAAAAGGCAGAGGTTATCAGATTGGACAAAAAAGCAAGACCCAGCTCTATGCTGCCTACTGTGAACTCACATTAAATATGTAGGCACAAATAGATTAAAAATAAAAGGATGGAAAAGAGATACCATGCCAGTCAAGAAAAAAAAAAAGAAAAAAACGAGTGCTATATTAATATCAGACAAAGTAGATTTTAGAACATAGAATATTACAGAGAATAAAGAAGATCACTTGATAATTGATAAAGGAGTGAATTAATCCAAAAGACATAATACATAATAATCATTGACATTTATGCGTGTAATAATAGAACTTCAAAAATCAATTAAGCAGGGCTTCCCTTGTGGTGCAGTGGTTGGGAATCCGCCTGCCAATGCAGGGGACATGGGTTTGATCCCTGGTCCGGGAAGATCCCACATGCTGTGGAGCAGCTAAGCCTGAGCACCACAACTACTGAGTCTGAGCTCTAGAGCCCACGAGCCACAACTACTGAAGCCTGCGTGCCTAGAGCCCATGCTCCGCAACAAGAGAAGCCATTACAATGAGAAGCCCATGCACCGCAACGAAGAGTAGCCCTTGCTCACTGCAACTAGAGAAAGCCCACGCGCAGTAACGAAGACCCAATGCAGCCAAAAATAAATTAAATAAATAAAATTTTTAAAAAAAGAACAACAAAAAATTAAGCAGAGAACTGCAAGGAGAAATAGAGAAAGTCATAATTACAGACAGATTTCAATACCTTTCTCTCAATAATAGAACAGGTAGATAGAAAATCATGAAGGGTATAGAAGACTTGAACAACACTGTCAGCCAGTTGACCTGGTTGACATTTATAAAACACTGTACTCAATAAGTGCAGAGATCGACATTTCTAGAACACTCATCCATTAACAGCAGAATGTACATTCTTTTCAAGTGTGTATGAAACATTGCAAGGATAGACTGCATTCTTGGTCATAAAATAAGTCTCAATGTATTTAAAAGGATTGATGTCATACAAAGTATGTTCTCTGGGTATAGTAGAATTAAATTAGAAGTCAATAACAGAAAGATAACTGAAAATTTCCCCATATTTAGAATCTAAATAACAGACTTCTAAATAGCACATGAATCATAGAAGAAATCAAAAAGGAAATTAAAAAGTATGTTGAACAGAATGAAAATGGTAACATAGCATAACAGAGTCTGTGGGATGTTGCTAAAGCAGTGTTAAGGGAACATTTATAGCACTAAATACCTGCATTAGAAAAGAAAAGTCTTAAATCAATGGTCTTTTTTTTTTTTTTTTTTTTCGGTACGTGGGCCTCTCACTGCTGTGGCCTCTCCCGTTGCAGAGCACAGGCTCTGGATGCTTAGGCTCAGCGGCCATGGCTCACGGAGCCAGCTGCTCCACGGCATGTGGGATCTTCCTGGACTGGGGCACGAGCCCGTGTCCCCTGCATCGGCAGGCAGACTCTCAACCACTGTGCCACCAGGGAAGCCCAATCAATGGTCTTTACTAAAAAAAAGAAGAGCGATTAAACTCAAAGTAAGCAGAAGGAAAGAAAGAAAGATCAAAGCGAAAACTAAAAAAATAGAAAGCAGAAAAATAAGGAAAATCAAAGGAAATAAAAGTTGGTTCTTGAGAAGATCGGTAAAATCAGTAAATCTCTAGCTATCCTGATCAGGATCAAAGAGTGAAGATACAGATTACCAATATCAGGAATGAGAGAGGTAACATCACTATAGATTCAAAAGATATAAAAAACATAATGAGGGAACTTTTTTTTTTTTTTTTTTTTTTTGTGGTACACGGGCCTCTTACTGCTGTGGCCTCTCCCGTTGTGGAGCACAGGCTCTGGACGCACAGGCTCAGTCGCCGTGGCTCACAGGCCCAGCTGCTCCGCGGCATGTGGAATCTTCCCGGACTGGGGCATGAACCCGTGTCCCCTGCATTGGCAGGCAGATTCTCAACCACTGCGCCACCAGGGAAGCCCATAATGAGGGAATATTATGAACAGCTTTATCTCCATAACTTCAGCAGCTTAGGTAAAATGGACAAATTCTTACCAAAGGTCACTCAAGAAGTAGATAACCAGAATAGCTGTTTATATATCAAATTGATGTCATTAATAACCTTTCACAAAGAAAATTCCAGGCCAAGATGGCTTCACTGGTGAATTCTGTCAAACATTTAAGGAGGAAATAATACCAATTCTACATACATTTGTCTAGAAAATTGAAGAAGAGGTAATACTTGCAAGGTCTTTTTAAAATACTGATACCAAAACTTGACAAAGACAGTCCAAGAAAACTACAGACCGGTGTCTCTCATGAACATAGATAACAAAAATTCTAAACAAAATTATAGCAAATTGAATCCAGCAGTATTATAAAGCATAATATACCATATTCAAGTGGGATTTATATCAGTAATGCAAGGTTGGTTTAACATTAGAAAATGAACAATTAAAAAAAATTGAAGTATAGTTGATTTACAATGTTGTGTTAATTTCTGCTGTACAGCAAAGTGATTCAGTTATATATACATTTAAAAAATTCTTTTCCATTATGGTTTATCACAGAATATTGAATATAGTTCCCTGTGCTATACAGGAGGACCTTGTTGTTTATCTGTTCTCTGTGTAATAGTTTGCATCTGCTAGTCCCAAACTCCCACTCCACCCCTCCTCCATCCCCACCCTTGGCAACCACAAGTTTGATCTCTATATCTGTGAGTCTGTTTCTGTTTTGCAGATAAGTTCATTTGTGTCATATTTTAGATTCCACGTATAAGTGATACCATATGGTATTTGTCTTTGTCTTTCTGACTTCACTTAGTATGATATTCTCTAGTTCCATCCATGTTGCTCCAAATGGCATTATTTTGTTCTTTTTTTATGGCTGAGTTATATTCCATTGTATATATGTACTACATCTTCTTTACCCATTCATCTCTTGATGGACATTTAGGTTGTTTCCATGTCTTGGCTATTGTGAATAGTGCTGCTATGAACATAAGAGGTGCATGTATCTTTTTAAAAATAAATTTATTTTATTTATTTAATTAATTAATTTATTTATTAATTTATTTTTTTTTGCGATACGCGGGCCTCTCACTGTTGTGGCCTCTCCCGTTGCGGAGCACAGGCTCCGGACGCGCAGGCTCAGCGGCCATGGCTCACGGGCCCAGCCGCTCCGCGGCATGTGGGATCTTCCCGGACCAGGGCACGAACCCGTGTCCCCTGCATCGGCAGGCGGATTCTCAACCACTGCGCCACCAGGGAAGCCCTATTTAATTTATTTTTGGCTGCATTGGGTCTTCGTTTCTGCACGTGGGCTTTCTCTAGTTGCAGTGAGTGGGGGCTACTCTTCGTTGCAGTGTGTGGGCTTCTCATTGTGGTGGCTTCTCTCATTGTGGAACACGGGCTCGAGGCGCACGGGCTTCAGTAGTTGTGGCATGAGGGCTTGGTAGCTGTGGCTCATGGGCTCTAGAGTGCAGGCTCAGTAGTTGTGGAACATGGGCTTAGTTGCTCTGTAGCACGTGGGATCTTCCCAGACCAGTGTCCCCTGCATTGGCAGGCTGATTCTTAACCACTGTGCCACCAGGGAAGCCTGCATGTATCTTTTTTTTTTTTTTTTTTTTTTTTTTTTTGTGCTAGGCGGGCCTCTCACTGTTGTGGCCTCTCCCGTTGCGGAGCACAGGCTCCGGACGCGCAGGCTCAGCGGCCATGGCTCACGGGCCCAGCATGTGGCATCTTCCCGGACTGGGGCATGAACCTGTGTCCCCTGAATCGGCAGGCGGACTCTCAACCCCTGCGCCACCAGGGAAGCCCGCATGTATCTTTTTGAAATATAGTTTTGTACAGATGTATACTCAGGAATAAGATCGCTGGATCGTATGGTAACTCTATTTTTAGTTTTTTGAGGAACCTCCATACTGTTCTCCATGGTGGCTGCACCAGCTTACATTCCTACCAATAGTATAGGAGGGTTCCTTTTTCTCCAAACCCTCTCCAGCATTTATTATTTGTAGACTTTTTTTTTTTTTGGTGGTATGCGGGCCTCTCACTGTTGTGGCCTCTCTCATTGTGGAGCACAGACTCCGGATGCACAGGCTCAGCGGCCACGGCTCATGGGCCCAGCCGCTCCGCGGCATGTGGGATCTTCCCAGACTGGGGCACGAACCCGTGTCCCCTGCATCGGCAGGCGGACTCTCAACCACTGCGCCACCAGGGAAGCCCTATTTGTAGACTTTTTAATGATGGCCATTCTGACTGGTGTGAGGTAGTACCGCATTGTAGTTTTGATTTGCACTTCTGTAATAATTAGTGATGTTGAGCATCTTTTCACATGTCTGTTAGCCATCTGTATGTCTTCTTTGGAGAAGTGTCTATTTAGTTCTTCTGCCCATGAAAATCAGTCATTTTAATTTTCCATATTAATAAACTGAGAAGAAAACCATATAATCATCTCTTTAAAAATTTTATTTACTTATTTTTATTGCAGTATAGTTGATTTACAATGTTGTGTTAGTTTCAGGTGTACAACAAAGTGATTCATTTATACATATTTTATATATATGTATTTTTTCAGATTCTTTTCCCTTATAGGCATAATTCCCTGTGCTATACAGTAGGTCTTTGTTGGTTATCTATTATAATCATCTTAATAGATGCAGAAAGAGTGGGTGACAAAAGTCAACACCTCTTCCTGATAGTTTTTATCAGCAAAGTATTAATAGAAGATAACTTTGTCAACCTGATAAAGGACATCCTAGACAAACCTATGGCTAACATCAAAACTTGTGTGTGTGGTTAAAATTCCCATTATAATAAGTTTTTAGGGACTTCCTGGCTGGCCAGTGGTTAAGACTCCATGCATCCACTGCAGGGGGTGCAGATTCGATCCCTGGTCGTGGAACTCAGATCCTGCATGCTGCACGGCCTACCCCCCCCAAAAAAAGTATATGAAAATAAAGTGCTAGGATTAGTGAAACAGTTTCATATTTATAGATGTTTGAATAATCATGGAATCATACTAGAACTAGAATGGGCCACAAGATGACATTAATTCAAATTGTTTATTTTTTATAGGTCAGTATGGAAATCCTTTAAATAAGTACATTAGACATTATGAAGGATTATCTTATGATGTGGATTCATTACACCAAAAACACCAGCGTGCCAAAAGAGCAGTTTCACATGAGGACCAGTTTTTACGTCTAGATTTCCATGCTCATGGAAGGTGAGTAAATTTATACTGACTGTGTCTGAAGTTCCTATGTATTCAATCTATATTAAGGAAGAAATTTATACCCTTAATTTTCCTTCTCTAATGGAAAGGTCCCCATTTGGAAATTGAGCCTACACTGAAATTTGGTATATACATTAAAAAATGTTTTCTTTTAAAATGGATTGCCCTTTTTATGTTGTTAAGGAAACAGTCACATTTAAATGTTTTTAGGTTTATGAATCAGATCCTCTGTTGTATTATTAGAGGATGTGTCTTTAAAGAAGAGTCTATGTTTGTGGTTTAGCTAATTTTATGTGTTTTATGGCCTTTGTGTCTGTTCTCTGGTACTAACAGTGAAGATAGCTACTTGTAGGCCATTAAATAAGTCATTTAATTTCTCATTAACTCAATTTTATCAGCTCTAAAATGACAACTTGTAGACAGATGACCTACTGTACTGCTTAATTCTCAGACAGAATTGTTAAGGAATAAAGAACAGCGAGCCAAGGGAGAGAGGTTAAAAAAAAAATCACATTTATTTAGTCCTGTTGTGTTCCAGGTACATGCTTTATATGCATTTTCTTATTTAATCTCTCTACACCCAAACAAAGTAAATCTTTTTCTATCCAAGGAAACTAAGACTCAGAGAAGTTAAATAATTTCTTTTAAGTTACGTAGCACAGATTTTACCCGGACCTGGCTGATTCAAGACCCCATATTATGTTTTTCTTTGTCTGTTAGGAGTACTCAGATACAAAATCTTCAAGTATTCTTTGTCAGATTCCCTGCCTTGCCTGCTGTAATGAGTAAATCTATTCCTTTTGTACTTTTTCTACAGTTGTAACCCTGATTTATTATTCACCTCCTGATAGGTTTCCCAGCTTCCATTCCATTTATCATTAAAGTTATCCTATGTATTGCTACAAGATGACTCTTCCTTAAATGCTTCCTTTTTCACGTCAGCTTATTGCTGTAAAGTCTTCAATTAATGATTGTTAGCCAGATTTCTTAACTGGGCTTTCAATATTCTTTGTAAATTAACTCAAGTCTATTCTAAACTTACTTTGTTCCACTTCCCAATATTCTGTCTGTTTCATTCAGAATGAGCTGCTCATTGCTGAATATACCATGTACAGTTTCCTGTATTATTTATCTTAAATTCTGATCATCTTTTAATACACAATTCAAGTTCTACTTCTTTGAAGCTTTATTTACACCTTCCTCTGAACCTTTAAATTACTTACCTGTACCGTTGGCATTGGTTCAGTATCTCTTCCTTTTCATGTGTGTATTTCTTGCTTATTTTTCTGTAACTGTGTTTTTTCTTCCTCACAGGCAGACACATGCTGCTATTTAGTGTGTCTGCTATTTGCCCTTATATTATAGACACTCAAGAGATTTTTAATGGATGAAAAAAATCAGATAATAAGAACTGCTATGAAACAAAGTATTTTGCACATGGAAATAAATGCATTACTTAACTTAATTTCCATATTACAAAACAATGATCATTATAGAAAAAAGTACTTTCAAGTTATAAAATCTACTTTGTTTTGAAGGAAGAAAAAATTCATTTCAGGATCTGTTCTTCTAGATAAAAATTTTAGTGATGGTAAATCATGTAAATTTTTATGACCCTTAACCTCAGAAAAAATTTTAATTACCCATTCTTTATTGGTACCATGAAATAATAAGCAATCATTAAGCCTTCCTAAGTTTTTAGCAACTATCTCAAAGTAAATTTAATGCTGTATTGCAAATATCGTGTGACTGCCAAAAGGAAAAGTTGAGATTCTAGCTGCTTTTGGTTTGGATATACCACATTTCTATTACATCATTAGATTTTTATTAGCTCCATTACATAATTCATATTGAACATATGGCAAAAACAAATCCCTACCTCCTTTTGTTTTTTTTTTGGTACATGTGTGAGAGTAACTGAGAGAGAGTGTACAAGTACACGCTGTTATTTAGTTATTCTCATAGGAGCTGCAAGATTGCGTAAGTCATTGTATAAGAAGAAAATGTGATATGGTGCTTTACAGATAAAATGCTGTAGATATTCAAAGGGAGGAGGACTTATTTCTAGCTGAGGCTCTCAGCAAAGGACCTGGACCTAGGAAATCTCATTCTGTGTATTAGTGGTTATCTTAGGTACTTCAACAGAAATCTGTTTAATTAACTATATACATATACCACATTTTCTAGAATAGATCTGAATTCAGGAATTTTATTTTGTTGTCTTAATTATTATACTTGTATATTCACACTGTCTCAGAGTTTGTGCCCTAAAACATGGTTATTGTAACTACCTTCTAACATACCTTAGTTAAAAATGTGATGATCTCATAGTTTTATTTCTCCCTTTCCTTGAAATAGGCCTACAAAAATGACCTTGATAAATATAATTATAGATTTCCTGCTAAGTTTCTTCTCCTTCTCCACCATATACAAAATGTTGGTTTTGGGTACTAGCACAGCCTCTGTAGGGTATGGGTATGTGTGTGTGTGTATGTGTCTTTCAGTATTAAAATCATTCTTTCTTCTGTTTGTTTTATGCCTAAGCACATGAATACAATTCTTTCAACCTGGCTTCCATGATTCCTAAATAAGAAAGGGTGACTCACATCCCAAGTTTACAAATATCAGTGTTAAATGAAGGAATGTCAAGATTCTTTAAGCCTAATGTCCATTCTTGAGAATTCCGTGAAAAACCATTGTTCTTTTTTTCCCCTTCCAGTTTTATTGAGATATAATTGACGTATAGCACTGTATAAATTTAAGATGTATAGCATAATAATTTGACTCATATACATCATGAAGTTACATTTTTTTTCTTGTGTGTATATGTATTTTTAAACATTTCCTTCATGTTTTGTTTCCCATTATATACTTTGGGCAGTCAACTTTATTTTCTGGTCTTCTTACGACTTTGCTAACTTTACTGCCTTTCATAGATTTGCATTTGAGTAGGAAGCTACTTAGTAAAGAACTTGTGATTTTTATAGGAAGTATAATATATGTATTGAAACAGTCATAAACTGGGTAGAGAAAGGAGTACTGTGGTAATTTGGGGCCTGAATGGTGTTCTCTTCTGACTTGACATGTGTTATCTAGAGATTTCTTTTGAGCCTTAACTTCCTCATTAGTAAAACCTTGAAGTTTGGATGAGATAATGTTTAAGGCCTCTTCCTACTTTAAAGTTCTACAAAATATATTAGTAACACTCAAGTAACTAAATTTAAAAAAACTCAAAGCACTGTCTAGTCAGTAATAAACTATTTTTTATGCTTCTGTATTTAATTGTTTAGGTACATAATAAATCAGAAATTGTTTCCATCTAATATGTGATTTGTATATAGTGTAAAAGATACCAAAATTTTATTTAAGTGCAGTGCGATGTTTTAGACTTTTCTTTTTTCTGATTTTGATAAGATAATTATTCCTATAGCCTTAACTGTACATTTATAAACTGTTCAAAATAAATGGTCAGATAATTTGATTTGAAGTTTCTTTGCAGTTTGAGACTCAAGTTCTCCCTGCCTCTGAAATGTGAGGGTATCAAGGATGTGGCCCAGGTAACCTGTAAAAGGCATAAGTATTCTCTTTGGGTCCTGACTGGAGCTGGGTTAGTCAGGAAGTGTCTTAGACTTTATCTTTGACCTATCAGTAGTGTAGCAGAAACCCAGGATGCTTTTAACTCCATAGACAAACCAGCACACTTTAAGAAGCAGAAGTGAGAATCTAGGGAGCACAGATAGATGCCAGCTCATAAAGAAGAGCAACAGAATAAATTAGAATTGTGTAAAAATGCTATTGTTATGGATATGGAAAAACAAAATTAAAAAAAATACTGACCTGACGCTGAAATCTATTCCAACAAGATTTGAGCAAAAATTCCTAGGGAAAATGGTATTTATTTGTTCCTATTTTATGTCAGGTACAGTGCCCTTTAGCATATACTTTTTTTTTTGCGGTACGCAGGCGTCTCACTGTTGTGGCCTCTCCCATTGCGGAGCACAGGCTCCGGACGCGCACGCTCAGCGGCCATGGCTCACGGGCCCAGCCACTGTGCGGCATATGGGATCCTCCCGGACCGGGGCACGAACCTGTGTCCCCTGCATTGGCAGGCGGACTCTCAACCACTGAGCCACCAGGGAAGCTCTAGCATATACTTTTGTTTAAGTATATTTCATACCACTCTTTGTCTCAGCAGTGGATTTTCTAGGATATGCAATTCTTAGTTATTGCCTGATTCCTCGTTACACAGAAATTAAAAGCCTAACATATGTTTTTTAAAACTCTGAAGGCTACACTGGCTCTTTGAATTACTTACTGAAATAAGAAATAGCAACTGAGTTGTGTTCATCTTAATTCTGTGTTGAAGAAGTTAAATTGAGAGCTGATGATGGCTCTGAGCTTAGCTTCTTGGATAAGATTTTAACATGAAATTTTGTTTTTATTTTTCATATTTTTAAGCATTAACTAGGGTTTATGTAGAAGACAGGGAATGAGTTTTTAAAAACTGAGCTTCCTCCTGTTTTGAAAAAGGAATGGAAATAAGAGTGTAAAAGTATTTTTCTTTTGTTTTTAAATTTAATTTATTTAATTAATTTATTTTTGGCTGCCTTGGGTCTTTGTTGCTGCATGTGGGCTTTCTCTAGTTGTGGCGAGCAGGGACTACTCTTTGTCGTGGTGCGCTGGCATCTCATTTCGGTGGCTTCTCTTTGTGGCGGAGCACGGGCTCTAGGCACGCCGGCTTCAGTAGTTGTGGCATGTGGGCTCAGTAGTTTTGGCTCATGGGCTCAGTAGTTGTGGCGCATGGGCTTAGTTGCTTCATGGCATGTGGGATCTTCCCGGACCAGGGGTTGAACCTGTGTGCCCTGCATTGGCAGGCAGATTTTTAACCACTGAGTTACTAGGGAAGTCCCTGCTTCTCCTTATACAGGATAAATTTACTTATTTTTGCTTGGGTTTTAGTTTCACTTTTATCTTCTTTGGGAACTCTTGAGGAATCTCGTATATGTATTTTTGCTTATTTGAGGTAATCTGTCTACCTCAGGGCCATTAGTAAAGCCTGGAACTGTGTTTTTCAAACTGTAGAACCCTAGAATTTCTGTGGAGGTTGCCTCAGGTTCTTCCCAATGGGCCGCAGGTGGGCTGACTCTGCCCTTTCCCCTTCTACCAACCTGTTCTGTTTTATCCTTTTTTTTTTGGAGGAGGTGAATAGTGGCTTCTTTAAGAGAATTTGAAAAAGGACTTTTCTGTTTCAAGAAGTATACTAGTGGAAGTAAACTAGATATTTGACTCATAGTAATATTTGCTGTTAATACTGGCAACTTGTCTTACAAAAATAATTTGGATGGAGACTCTGTCAAGCATCTTTATTAAGAAGAAGGTGAATGTTACAAGGAAAAGAATACCTAGAAATGTCAGGGATGGCTATTAAGTACTGTTTTATTTCTAGGAATCACTACCCAGGCCTACCATAAACAGGCCTACCTGTTCCATTTAGACACAGTAGACCCGTCTGGGACTTCTGGATTACAGACATACTTGGAAGCAAGGTTTTTGCTCTCAGGTTTCTTCCCCCTGTTACCAAGGTACTTGATTAGTCGAGGCTTTTTGTCTTGATATGACTTCAGTTCAAGAGATGCACCTTTAACTCTTGCTGTTTTCTTCTGAGAATCAGAGCCATATTATCTTTAGCCTAAATAGCTGTCATATGGGAGAAGGCAACTTCTTTTCACTTTATATTCTTACTCTTCTAATATATAGAATGGTGCCTCTTTAATATAGAAGGTATTCTATATATATTCTATATATATTCCAAAAACTTAAAGAATCATATCCTAGCATATCCTAGCATAATTTATTTTGTTTTTCTGTACCAGAGGTGGTTCTGGTACCTCTGTTTGTTTGTTTAGTTTAGATTTAGAGTGCTTTTCTCAAGCCTTAGATGGGAAAACCAACTATTATTACCAGATGGTACAACTGCATTTTCAAAGCACTGAGGCCAGAGATTTGGAATCTGTTTCGTGTATTTTTTCAAATTGCTGTCATTTGTTAGCTGATTTTGCCCTCCTATAATTTTGCTCTATTCTTTATAACTTTGCTATATGCCACTGAGGAAAGAATTATAATAGGACTACTATAATCAGGATGAGAGACAAAATACTATTGATCCATAGAATCAACATAGTGATTAAATCTAACAGTAGGAAAATATTCCCAAGGCAAATGATGTTCCTTATACAGAGCATCTTCTTCCTCAGAGGAAATCTAAAGTTTATCTTTGATGACAGTATACTATGTTATAAAATATAAAAAAGAGAACTAAACTTACTGAAAGAAACATAGTAAAATGAGATTAATAATCAAAGGGAACTTCTGATGGTGGTGTTGTAAAGTAGAATTTTCAGTGAAATTCAAATAAGGTTATATTTTCACTTCTGTATCTTACTTGCATTTGTTCAAATTTTAAAAGGTGACTTGGTGAAGACTGATAATATTACATACATTAAGACTGCTACAACACTCAGCATATATTTATTAGCTTAACTGCTTCCGGCACATGCTTGAGAGGCATTCGTGGTATGATTGAAAGCAAAATGCAGCAACCAAATGCTAGAGTTCTAGTCCTAATTCTGGTCTTGTGACCTGAGTCATACCCTTTGATACAAATATTCATCATGCTTTCTTTACAATGTTACTGTGAGGATGGGATGCAGTAATATGTGTGAAAGTGCTCTGAAAACTGTAAACCTATATAAATTTAAGAAGAATGTTATAATCTCATCATTATCATCACAATACTACTATCTCAACCAATTCTCTAGGGGCTTTTACCACTAGGAAGGGTATCTCTGCCCGCACAATTTTATTTTATACCCTAGCTTTTGGGAATACAGTGATTAAAAAAAAAAAAGTTTATTTATTTATTTATTTGGTTGCGCTGGGTCTTAGTTGCGGCTTGTGGGTTCCTTAGTTGAAGCTCACCAGCTCCTTAATTGGGGCACATGGGCTCCTTTAGTTGCAGCAGGCGGACTCCTTAGTTGCATCATGCAGGCTCCTTAGTTGTGGCATGCATGTGGGATCTAGTTCCCTGACCAGGGATCAAACCTGGCCCCCTGCAATGGGAGCATGGAGTCTTAACCACTGTGCCACCGGGGAAGTCCCAGTGCAATGATTTTTAAAAATTTATTTATTTTTATGGTGGCAAAATAACATGTAACTTACTATTTTAATCATTTTTAAGTGTACAATTCAGTGGCATTAGGTACATTCAAAGTGTTGTCTAACTATCACCGTGATTCATTTTGAGAGCTTTTTGATTATACCAAACAGAAACAATTAACTTCCAATTCTGCCCTCCTACCAGTCCTTGGTAACCTCTGTTCTACCTTCTATCTCTAGGAATTTGCCTATTCTAGGTCCTTCATAACTGGAGTCATATAATATGTGGCCTTTTGCGTCTGGCTCCTTTCACTTAGCATAATGTTTCTAATGTTCATCTGTATTGTAGTGTATCAGAATTTCATTCCTTTTTAAGGCTGAATAATCCATTGTATGTATATATGTATATACCACTCATATGTACATCTTTTTTTTTTTTGGCCGCGCCATGCGGCTTATGGGACCTTAGTTCCCCGACCGAGGATCGAACCTGTGCCCTTGGCTGTGAAGTGCGGAGCCCTAACCACTGGACCACCAGGGAATTCCCCATACATACATCTTGAAATCCATACATTGATGAATATTAGGATTGTTTCCATCTTTTGGCTATTATGAATAATGCTGCCACACACACTGGTGTACAAGTATCTGAGTCCCTGATTTCCATTCCTTTGGGTTTATACATAGAAGTAGAATTGCTGGGTCATATGTTAATTCTGTTTAACTTTGAGGAACCACCAAACTGTTTTCCCAAAATACAGTGATTTTTTTTTTTTTTTTTTTTTTTTTTGCGGTATGCGGGCCTCTCACTGTTGTGGCCTCTCCCGTTGCGGAGCACAGGCTCCGGACGCACAGGCCTGGCGGCCATGGCTCACGGGCTTAGTTGCTCCGCGGCATGTGGGATCTTCCCGGACCAGGTCACGAACCCGTGTCTCCTGCATCGGCAGGCGGATTCTCAACCACTGCGCCACCAGGGAAGCCCAATACAGTGATTTTTATAAGGCAGTGTTCACTGTAGTTTTTCTGACCTTTGGGCTAAAAGTTTAAGCAATGAAAGAATCAGGTTGGGACTTCCCTGATCGTGCAGTGGTTAAAAGTCCTCCTGCCAATGCAGGGGACATGGGTTCGAGCCCTGGTCTGGGAAGATCCCACATGCTGCGGAGCAAGTAAGCCCATGTGCCACAACTACTGAGCCTGCGCTCTAGAGCCCACGAGCCACAACAACTGAGCCCATGAGCCACATCTACTGAAGCCCGTGCACCTAGAGCCCATGCTCTGCAACAAGAGAAGCCACTGCAGTGAGAAGCCCGCGCACCGCAACAAGCAGTAGCCGCCACTAACTGCAACTAGAGAAAGCCCACGCACAGCAACAAAGATCCAATGCAGCCAAAAAATAAATAAAATAAAATAAAATAAAATAAAAAGAATCAGGTTATGTTTTCAGATTATGTTTTATTCAAGGCTTGTTGAGAAATTGGGAAGGTAGGATGTGTTCATCAGCTAATTATTATTATTACTTTATAATGTGTTGTCTGACAGGACTATTGCAAATAATTTGCAATTTATATAAATATTAAAATAGTGTCAAGATATGAACTATCAAACAGATGGTAGTGGAATTAAAATTAGAGAACTGGAATCCAATGACTTAGTTAATGGAATAATATATCCAGCTTCTGATTTTTTCATTTGTAGTTGATCTGTTTCATGGATTGTGACAGAGTTTAATTCAGTCTGGCTTCTTCTACCATTTACCTGCCTTCCAGGCTCACCCTTGTTCCATTCCTTCTTTGTTGATATATGTTTCAGGTACACATTAATTTTGATATTAATAGAGCAGTGCATCTTGGGGGTATGATGTAAATTTGATTTTTTGTTTTATTATCTATGTTGCTTCTTGACTCTATATGTGCATAATTGAAAACTGATTTTATATATGGTTTCAATCCAGTTTAAATCAATAGTGAGAATAATGTTTTGTATATATGAGATGATTTTCTTATGAAATCAATATCAAGATTAGAAGGGACCTACTTCAAGTGTTCTTAAATTCTCTCTGTTACAACATCCATCTAGGATTGCTATCTGCATAGACAAGTAAAGTGATATAAACTATTCTTTTGAGTAGGGATTGCAGCATAGATTATTCTCATATTGAACTTAAATGTCCTTTCTGAAGCTTTTACCATTTTGGGGGAGGGAGATATAGCGTACTAATGCTGCTGCTTATAATGATTTTAAGGTAAAACAGTTTTGCTGAATAATAAATCCTGAATGACAAACATATTAAGCCCTAGGATTTTTACTGTTTAGTCTGTTTAACAAAGATGCTCTTTTAGAGGTGGTATTTATATAGTACATTAAAAGTGTATATAATAATAAATTAATGGTTTTCCAAAATGCCATCCTTTAAAAAATAATGTGTGTATTTATACTCACATTTATGATCAAGAATTTCATGTCTATTAGTTGGTTAAAAGGAATTTTATGAAAAGGATATACAACAAGAATTCAGGCAAGATTCCTGTTTGTTTAGGATTGTCTTTTTTTGACTTTGTGGAGTTCCCATTTAGAAGATGTGTTTGGCTTTGTTGATTACTTGCTGCAGTAGATTGGAACGTTAAAGTTCTCAGGATGTCTTTCCTAGCCTACAGTCCTTGTCACAGTAGTTGGGAAGCCCTAGGAGTTTTTTTGGTGAGAGTTTTAGGCAAGTAGAAATGAGTGCAGCTGCAAAATAAAAGGTTGCCAGTACAGGAAATTAAGGGAAAAAGGTAAAATAGTGTTCAGAAAGGGTGACACTCTATGAAGGTAATGGCTGTACCCAACTGTTGACCCCTATTCACTTGAAAAATGATTTGGTTTTTTTTCTTTAAAATCAACTTTATTCAAGTATAATTTACATAAAATATATTCATTTCAAGTGTATAGTTTGAGTTAAGTTTTGACAAATGTATACACTTGTGAGCCACCATTCAAATCACCATTCCATCAGAGCAAAAAATTCCTTCATTCCCTTTTGCTCTTAATCTCTCCATCCCAGGCAACTACTGATCTGCTTTCTGTCACTAAAGATAGATTTTGCCTATTCTAGAATTACATATGTATGGAATTATATATACTGTGTGCATTCTTTTGTGTTTTATAAAAGTACCTATTTTTAGTTTATTGCTGAATAGTTTGCTATTGTATGAATAAGCCACAACCTTTTTCTCTCTTTACTTGCTGATAGACATTTAGGTTATTTCCAGGTTTTGGCTATTATGAATAAAGCTGCTTTGGACATTTGTGTCCAGTTGTTTGTGTGGACATATATTTTATATTTTCATTTCTCTTGGTATAGAATTGTGGGTCAGGGTTTTTGTATGTTTACCTTTATAAGAAACAGCCAGTTTTCCAAAGTGATTGTACCATTTTTTACCTCCACCAGCAATGTGTCAGAGTTCAAATTATTCCACATCCTACTAACATTTGGGGGTTGGCTAATTAAAGACTTTGGTTCATATTCACTGAGTAGAAATTGCGTTATATGCAGACCTTTATGGCAGTTATAAAAGAGACTTGATATAGTTTTTAAAGTTTAGTAATGATAGCTACTTTGCTACTCTTTACATCTCCTTTGTGCCAGGTACTGTGTTAATGACTTTACATAATCTGTAATCCTTAAAATGGTTCCAGAAAATAGAATGTGTTATCTTCATTTAATGGACAGGAATCCTGGGCTAGTAAGGATTTACTAGGCTTAAGACTTTGATTCTGAGTTTGATTCTAAAACCCTAGATTTCTTTATTTCTTTTTATTTCAGTATTTTGGTCTTTCCTTTTCCTTTATAGAGGACAGTTAGAATGAGTATGATTTCAGCTAATATCATGGTCCTTTGGGTTTGGGATCTCCAAACTGAACTGAGAAAAGTCTAAAAAGAATTAGAAGAAGATGCCCCAGGGAAAAATAAAGGAGTTTTAATGTTTTCTGTGCGTGTGTCTGTCTTTCTGTATGTGTGTGTCTGTCTTTCTGTATGTGTGTGTCTGTGTGTGAAAGAAAGAGCATGCATACTTGCTTTTCTGAGAAGAGATGTTAAGTATCTAATTAGATGGCACTTTCTTATGTATTCTCTTATCTGAGTTGTGAATGATAGGGGAAAATGGAAAAGCTGTGGAATTACTAGAGAGGGGAGACAGGTAGTGGTGAATTAACAGTAATTGGGTCAAGAAGCTTGTTTTTATCTTCAAGCAACTTAGTTGATGTTGGAATGATCTTGTTTCACCATGTGAGAATCAGTCTGTGGGCATTTATTTTTTTAATATATCCCTAGATGATTACTGTTTAATTGTATGTGAGTTGTATCACAGTGTTAGCTTGAATTTCAGAGCAGAATTTTTATAAGAAAATCTTGGCCAGTTATTTGCCAAATAGACAAATTGTGTGAAACTATCCACATTTTGCAGATTTTTTTAAATTTAAAAAATAATTGTTTAAATTTGGATCCTTTTAATTTCATTTTTTTCCCTTCCTACCCTGTTTGTAGACATTTCAACCTACGAATGAAGAGGGACACTTCCCTTTTCAGTGATGAATTTAGGGTGGAAACATCAAATACGGTACTTGATTATGATACCTCTCATATTTACACTGGACATATTTATGGTAAGTTGAACCTTAAAAGAACTCTCTTTAATTTTTTTCTACACAAGGAAATATATGCATTTTGAAGCATAGGCAAATATTTCAGAAAGATGGGATAAATCCTGGGGAGATTTGAGTGTATCGTGAAGAGCAATGGGCTTTGAAGAATGAAGTAATTCTTGGATCAACCTTTACATATATGTTTAGTATTGAATTATGCAGTGTCTGACTTCTGAAAGGTATGAAGTTTTGACTCTCTCATTACCTCCAAACTGTTAGGTTTTAAAAAAATTTTAATGATTTATATAATTTTCTGATCTTCCAAGCAAGGAATTAACAGTAACTTAACTATGTTTTATAATGAAACTGTAAAGATTATCTTAACAGCCAAAAATAATGTGACAAAGTCATTCATAGGAAAATCCTCCCAGGGCCTTCCTTCCTCTGGATCTATTTGCTTTTTGTTCACAATTCTAATGACTTTCTCTCACTACACCAGATTTAAAAAGGTATTAGGGAGATGGGGGACACACTTATTAGCCCAATAGAAAATTATATCTGTCAGCTTAGTAATGTAGGAAGAACAGAACAATTGATGGAAGTCGTAAAAAAGTTTAAAAATCGAAGTCTTCTGTAGGTATTAGGGGCAAAATATCATTGAGTTATAACTGTACATTAATAAATATTCAGGATGATCCTATTTATTAAGAGTTACTAAAGTTAACTGAAAGTTAAATTTCATTTCTACATATTAGAGAGATTTCCATTCAAAATCCTGACTTGAAAAATTAAATGCTTTGAGAAAGGTTTCTTATTTTTTTTAATGATGATGGGTAAATGAGACATTTCTGTACTTAAAATTTCTTATTTGTAGATCAAGCGTAGTTAAAAAATTAAAAGTTTTTTTGTATTCTTATAATTCTTTAATGGAAAAGGAAAGTGTTTTTCCATCGGTCGAGATTCCTAATGTTAGATTATAGTTTTCTGTTATTTTTCTTGATCATTTATCTTGCTGGGCAAGTAACTTACTAGTCTCCCAGCCCACCCCCACCCCCCCCATTTTTTTTTTGGTAGGTGATAGTCAAAAAGCGTACAAGACTAAATGAGTTTGCAGATAAACATCATATCATTTAAAATACAAATGTCTTGGAGTCAGCTTCAGTCTATGATTAACTTAAAGTCAACTAATTACTGTTAATCTACAACTTAGAAATTGCAGAAAGCCTGATTTTTTTGTTTTAATGAGAAATTTTTGAATGGCAAGTTTAACTTTTAAGCCCCCTCCTAACTTCCCACCTCTTCTTGTAATTTGATTGGTACTCAGCTTTTCTTTATGACTGTATTAAAAACCAAAACTACCTTTTTTCTTATAATTTTCTTTCCCTAAAAAAATATAATTGATGGGACACTATCATGAACCTTTTTCCATTATCTTAGAGAGAATTGTTGGCATACTTTTGTTCTAATTGCTTCTGAAATATTTAATACTGTCTTATTTTAAAAGTGTATTTATAAAGCCTACTGGTAGTAAGGAAGCTAAAAGGTTCGTGCAGAATATATTAGGTGGGAAAGGAACTTTTTTTCTTATGGCAATTAGAGTAGAAATTCAAAAGATACTTTAATATCTTTATTTTGAAAGTGTATATTTTATCAGTGGATCTGCTTGCCTCTAAGTTTATTTAAGTCATTTTTTTGAATGACTTGCATGCATGCCAGGCACTGTGCTAGGTTCTGGGAATTTGATTGTCAGCAAGACAGATGTTCCGTTTTTCATTGTTACTATATATATATACTGTATATATTTTAACTATGTTCTAGTTGTTCACATTCAGGTTGATATGTTTCATGTGAAAATTAATTTCCCTGGTTAATTTGTATTTAGTTTTTTTCAATACATAAGAATGGCTTTATAAAGGAGAATGAATTTAACATTCATGTGCAAATCAAATTTTTAAGAGTTTGTGGCTTTCATTAATAGGTGAAGAAGGAAGTTTTAGCCATGGGTCTGTTATTGATGGAAGATTTGAAGGATTCATTCAGACTCGTGGTGGAACATTCTATGTTGAGCCAGCAGAGAGATATATTAAAGACCGCACTCTCCCATTTCACTCTGTCATTTATCATGAAGATGATATTAGTAAGTACTTAAATTTTGCAGAGTATATAAATAGTTAAAACTATGTGGAGACAAATGAAGCCTGAGCTGTTTTCTTTCCTAAGCTATTAATCAGGCTAGAAAATAGTTTCACAACTAAAACCTCAATTAAAGAATAGATCTATATAGTTGAGACAATATCATTGTCAGTCTGTGCCAGTACTACTTTGTTGATATGCTACAACCAATTCTATTTGAACTATGAGTCAACCAACTCCGATTGAACTGGAAATTCTATATTGTGATATCATCCAGTCATTTAATGCTGTAACACCTTTGTGTGGCCTACTGAAACATCATCTTCTTATGTAAATTTCAGTGTGGATATTTATTTGCATAGTATTTAAAGAATATTTTAGATATTTTTGTAATTTCTAAGCCTTTTGAGTATTTCTTTTTGGAATCTTGAAATGACTTCCACTTGGTAAGACTTCAGATTTATCTTTATGGATTTTGTTCTCGACCGTGGTCTTTATATGATGATAATTTGTTGGGAGAGTACTTTTTCTATGTTTTAAGAGTAGAAAATGTATTTAGACTTCCCCTTTTCATTCTGCCATTGTCTGTATATCCATAGTCATTTAATCATGAGAATGCTGTAATGAAATGACCCAGAAATACATTCCTCTAATTCACAGGCCTCTTGAATACTCATATTTTATTTTTGACTGTAGTAAGAGTAGTCTATCAATTTTGCCTATTTTCCTTATTTGGCAGCTTCCAGGCTTCATTTTTCTTTCTACATATAGAAATTTGTTGTCAGTAATTTCGTTCTCACCCCTAGTAAATGTACTGGAAAGTCTAAACCATGTCGACTTCTTGCTTTATCAGCTCTGACAGTTTCTGTACTTAAGTCTGTCCAACTGCTTGTCATCTCTAATGCTCGATTACTATAGAAAATAGCATAATTATTCTAGGTAGATTACATTTATGATTTTGGCTACTTGTTAAATCATAAATTCTTTAATGCTACTTGTGCACATTTTTGCTCATCCCTATTTGATTCCTTTTCCAATTTCCCCTCCTGGTATTTCAGACTCTCCTCAAGCTCCAAGCTACAGTCTTCCTTCACAAGCTAGAGTATGAATTCCTTTGCCTGCCTTTCTTTCTGCCAGTAGAATTATCATCTACTTCATTTGTATGTTACTTTGTAATTTTCTGAGTAATTTAATCATTTTGCAGGTTTACCTCCCCTATCAGGGTGTATAAGTTCTCTAACTGCAGTTTCTGTTTCTTTTGCTCCTTTAACGTTTCAGATATCATTTATCTCTGCAGCACTTTCTTCACTGATACTTAGTAAAGTCCTGCAACATTTTCCCTATAATGTTTTCTCAAAATCAACCAAGACCTTTGGGAAAGAAAGGAGAGGAAGAAATGATTGATAGATTTTGAACTGATGATTTCCTTTCCATGATATTGTAATCAAACATTTTCCTTTGCTTTGTATGTCTTATAAGTATCTTCAACTGTGTTTGTTCTGCCTTTTATGATTTCTGTTGTTTTGTCTTCTTTCTCGTTTCCTTTCTTCTCTTATCTACTTGTATGTAGTTTAAGAATGTTCTGCTCTTTTTTCATACTTCTGTTTCTTCCTCATCATATAATTGCATTTCTTTCACTTTGCATCTTATGGTAATTTTCAAATATCTTCCTTTATTTCAACCTGTTCTTTTTCCCCAAAGGTGATGAGTTAGCTTGCAAAATCAGTGACATTGGATACAACTTAGTTTTCTGTTCCTTTTGGCATTTAACTTTACCATTGATTTCAGTGCTTAACTCTTACTTGTCTTGGTAAACATATATTCATGGTAAGGAGATCTTCTCACGTTCTGCTTGTTATTACATGCCAGTAGTGGTGTTAGAACCTAAAAACAGCAATGTTTAGACTGATTTTGTTTGTAACTTCTGGTAAATGGAAATGTAATGATATGAGGATAAGAGTATGGGAAGCAATTGCCTTAAACAGAATTTTTAATGCTTGCAGATTTAGACAGTTACTTTTGAAAAACTATCTGAATATCTGTCAAGTTAACTACAAAAGGAAAGCACCCATGTATTAACCATTTAGTTTTTAAATAGTTGCTCTAGTCTAGATTCTAGACCAAGGGTTGGCAAACTTTTTCTGTAAAGGTCCAGATAGTAAATAATTTGTCTTTGTGGGCCATATTTGCTCTGTTGCAGCTGAATTCTGCCATTGTAGTATGAAAACAGCAATAGGAAATATGTAAATGAACGAGCATGGCTATGTTCCAATAAAACTTACTGACACTTAAATTTGAATTTCATGTAATCTTAACATGACACAAAATATTATTCTTTTAATTTTTTCCCACCATTTGAAAAGGTAAAAACCATCTTTAGCTTTCATGCCAAACAAAAGGACTCATTTATCTAGATAGCAGGCTGTTGTTTGCCTACCCTCTTCTAGAGGATAGCTAGATAAATTTACTTTTTTTAAAAAATTGAAATATAGTTGACATACAATATTATGTTAGCTTCAGGTGTGCAACATAGTGACTTGACATTTAAATACATTATGAAATGATCACCACGATAAGTCTAGTAACATCTGTCACCATACAAAATTATTACAGTATTATTGACTGTATTCCTTATGCTGTATGTTACCTCCCCACAACTTACTTATTTTATAATTGGAAGTTTGTGCCTTTTAATCTCCTTGACCTATTTTGCTCAGTCTCCTACTCCCCTTCCCTTTGGCAACCACTGGTTTGTTCTCTGTATCTATGAGTCGGTTTCTTTCTTTTTTTTTTTTTTAAGATTCCACATGTAAGTGAAACAACATATTTGTCTAGATTAAATTTACTTTTAATTGGCCCTTTAACCTCTCTGTGTAGAATACCTAAGGTTCTAATAGTATTAGTAGTAGTACAAGTAGTTATTACTCTTTGATGTGTAACCAGCATCATATAAAGTTCTTTGCTTACATTATTTTGTTGATTCTTCACAATAACCCTGTGAGGTATATAGGCACACATATTATCCCCACTTTATAGATGAGGAAACTAAGCCTTAGAAAACTTATGTCACTTGATTGTGGATCTCATGTTCTTAACCATGTGTCTTTTGCTTCACTCTTGGAAGAAAGCTGTAAATTCTCACTGCCATTATTCCAAGGATTTCTGGGTCTTTTCTGAAATCTGTAAGCCTCCCTGAAATTACACATTTGCATCTATTGCTGTTTAGATCCAAATTCTTTCTCTAACATATTTAGCAATGGATACTTTATTTCACAACTAATTAAAAGGGAGAGGATGTCCCTTTATTATTTAATAATAATATTATTATTATTTTCATATAATTTGCTTAAGTGCCAATAATTTATTTTTACAGCTAAAGTACTGCATTGCTGTTTAGATCATTGTGTATTTGCTTGAGTGAATTTGGTGTCCCTGTATTTGTTATTTTCAGCGGAAGCAAATGATAGGGGAGGCATGCCAACTTTGGATAGGAATCCTGATGAGAATTTGGCTACCCTCCTCTTAATACTGTTTCTGCAACTCTAGGCATGAATATATGAAACCACCATGGAAAATGATACTGATATTCTGGAGAACCTTAGGGAATGGCTTCTGAGGCTGTACCAGAACATAGAGACAGTTTTCAGTGAAAATATTTAATAGCTTCTAGATGCTTTGATATCCAGTTAGATGTGAAGGTGATAACTACATGTAGTTAGTTATCAGCTTAAAATTCATACTTGTTCAATTCTATACTTAGGTGGTAAAAAACACTCTCTTCTAAGACATAGAAGTGTGAACAATTATGACAGGGTAAGAACACTGTTTAGTCCTCTGCCTCTTGTCCCAGTTTATTTTAAAGAAACTGGGGAAAACATTGTCCCATAAACTATACTGCTAGTCTTAATAATATGAATAGCTTTTAGGAATGACTGACTGTATGATTGCTTGGAATCATTAGTTGTACATAGTGAAACTTTGCACCCATTTGTATACTACCTTTCCGAGAGGCAAAGGTCTAAGTAATTTTCCCATGCTGTACTTATAAAGAAATATTTTGTTTCTGAACTAAAAGATATTTTAAGTAAATACTTGAAGCCGCAGAGTAAGAGTGTTTAGGTTTATTCTTTCACTTCAGATTATTTGTTTTCCTTTGGGTGGTATAGGAAAGCCCAAAGAGCTTGAATTTGCCTGTGCCTCATAGTATTGTATCAATAGTAGGTTACTCTTACTTTCAGTCTGTGTGCTAACCGTAACTGTACTTATCGCTTCTTTCTCTTGTGCTTCAATGGAAAGACCCCTTATTTCTTGTTCTGAAAAATTGATACTGTTAAATTTTACTTAACCAGTTCAAGGTGAAGGCCTCCTTCTGGTAGAAGCCTCTTCATTTGTGAAACTTCAGGGTATTGCTTTTAATAAACCTTAAAAAAAATCAATTAGTTTCATATTGTGTTTTTGAAGTTGTGGATGTAAATGAGTTTTGTCATAGTCTCTAAGACTTCCAACTCCTTTTGTGTCACTGTTAGTGGAAAGGAGGGACAAAGGATAGAAGGAAAAGAGGAAAGGAAGAACTGAATTGGAAAGTATTGATAATGACTAGCATTGTTCAAATCTGACATTGTTAGATTGTCACATTTTCCTTCCAGAGGTACCAGGAAATTCTGAGGATTATCGTGGAAAGTTTCTGTATGTGCTTAAGGTCCAGTCTGAGCTTGGAAATGTGCTTATGTGTATGGAATTGTGACAAACGGTGGTAGACACTTGGAAAGATTAAGGAATGGAGTGTTCTGATTGATAATTCAGTAGCAGAATGGCTTAAGACTATGATAGGAAGTGCCCATGACTTCAGAACTCCCATAGAGTATACAAGTTTATTGGTTAATGTCTATACTGTATGTTTTAATTCACATTTTACTTAGCATTGATGTTAAATATTTAATTTTCTTAAGCAAAGTGGCAGTATTTAAAAGAAATATAAGAATTTAGTGGCATTGTTGACTCTGTTTTTGCTTTTTTTTTTTCTGAGTTAATCTCTAGGGAAATATAATTTCTCCAAATAGTTCACAGGCACAAATGAAGAAAAGTTGAGAAGCCTGTGAGAAATGGTAGCTATTTGAAAAATATTTAATTAGAAATGTGAGATGTTTAATTGGGAACACATTTTTAAAAACAGATTAAAAAGAGACAGTGAGGGGTTTAATTCTTTTTGCAGAATTTGGAGAAAATATGCCCAGCCCTTTCATATTATTCAATCACAGTTTATTTTGTTTTATTTATGTAAATAAGACTCAAGTTGAGAACACTTTAGATCAAGACATTTTCTGATTGGTTACCGTATGTATCGGGTTGGCCAAAAAATTCATTCAGGTTTTTCCGTAAGATGTTACGGAAAACCCTGAATGAATTTTTTGGCCAACCCAATATATATTTGTGTATATATTTATTTAAAAACATAAATAGAAAATATTTTGGCTGCATAATGATCATTTCAGAAACATAAGATTATTTAAAAATAACAAAGCTCTTATATTGTAAAACAGCTTTAAAACTCATCCTAGAAAGTAAAATTATATTTGGGAATTTTCTCCTTTTTTTCCGAGAAATATCATCTCATGATTGTGTTTTGCAGTGTTTGAGATATTTTTACAAATAGATTGAATAAGAAAATTAATTCATTATACATCTGAATATTGCATTAAAGATGCAGTTTTTAATAAGTTGTCATTATACTGTCAAGTCTTATGTTTTGAGAGTTTGGAAAAAGTTTATAGACATTTGATGTAGTAGTAAGAAGAATGAATTTGAAAGTTTTAAATTAAGACTTCACAAGCATATGCATTTAAAAAATAGGGATTTTCTTTTGGGGGGCATTGTTTCTTCATCATACCTCATCAGCAAACTGTTCATGGAAAATAGAGTTTTCTGGAGTAGACCAGAAGATAGATGTAGTTCTGAATTCAATAGAATTCTGTAACTTTAGTACGATTGCAAAAGGGATTAGAATTAGTTCTAAATGTTAGGTTTGAAGATGATGGAAACTGAAGCCTAAAGAGTCTTAAGCAACTTGGGCAAGATATTTTCACGGCAAGGATCCATGTTTCCTGGGTTTTACTCCAGTACTTTTTAGTTACATTGTAAGTTATTAGAGACTTGTTTAAAGGTGGCTAAAGTCAAGGGACTTAATGGCGGTAAAGATAATTATTGTGAGGATTAAAAAAAAAGATTAGGAGAAAGCTAAGGCTTTATTTTTGGTATCATTGTTGATTTTGCAGAAGTGTGGCTATCTTCCCTACTGAAAAATAGAGTAAATTTGTACATTTTAGGTTCAACTTTTGTGAGTGATGAGTTACAGAAAAACTAGTAGAAGTAGCATTGATTATATATGTGTGTATGTACTAAGGATAAGAGGCAGTAAAACTAGGTCTTTCACATCTCTTCTAGCACAATTCAATGCTTGATGTTTATGCTAGCGACCTTGTGAGTGTGCCTGAGGACATTAGTCCAGGACTTGGGTCCTATAAAGAGCTGCTTTACATTGTGATAAAAGATTTATTATAAAAATGTTAAATTCTGTTCATGGATTATAAATTTGGAGATTAGATAATCTCCATAAGCAATCTTGTTATCTTATATTTATATTCAAACATTAGACTAGTAATCCACTGATGTGGATTTTACTGCTTTCAGCAACTAGAGAGGTTTAGAATTGCTGGGGAAGGAAAATTGCCCTCTGCCCTTTTTAGGTTCTTCTAGCTGGTCTAAGAATTAAATTGACATGAGGCAGATTAAAAGGAGAAAATCAAATTTAATTATGTATGTACGAGGTCTCCATCAGAAAAATGAGGCCCCAGTTAGGCAATTGAGGTTTATATGGCATTTGAGAGGAGAAGGAGCTGGGGTTTGGTACTTCAAGGGGGAGGAAAAAAATTTTAGGAATATGGAAAAGCAAATGTTGGGTAAACAAATGTTTGCTCTGCCATGCAGGGACAAGGGGACACAGAGAGGACTTGATCTCTGGGCCCTGCCAAGTTCCTCCTGCCACACCTAGCCCATTTTCTTTGTGGATCTCTCTCTGTTGATAGTGCTGTTCCTGAACTAGGCCCTTTATCTAAATTCTTCTATGCAGTTAAAGGGCAGGTAAAAAGAAAGACTTCCTGAGTCTTCTGTTTCTTAAAAATAATCAGTCTAAAATAATCCTTATGCTAGAGAGAGACATGGGGTGGCAAATTTTGTTCCCCTGCAGAATCATGGGCTTAAGGCAACCTTGTAGGGGACTTACCTGGCGGTCTAGTGGTTAAGACTCTGCGCTTCCAATGCAAGGGGTGCGGATTTGATCCCTGGTTGGGGAACTAAGATCCCACATGCTGCGTGGCACAGCCAAAAAATGAAAAAATATTTAAAAAAAAAGGTGACCTTGTAGATCAACTAGTTAAAACTGTTGCAGAGTTTAATTCATTTGCTTAAGATCACACAAGTTAGTGGGAGAAATGGTAAGAAAGAAGCACAAGAGGTAATGTGTCAGAACTGAGGCATGGCATTTGTATGAGAAAGTAGTTTGAAGGGAAATCAGGATGAAGTTTTAGAATAGCTTTGTGACCTTATGCAAGTAAGTAACTTTACCTTTTCTGGGTGCCATTTTCTTCATGTTATAAAGTGAGTATGTAGATCATTAATACTTCTTATTTCTTCTAAAATTTGGTGATTCCAAACTACTTTTCCTCTAAAGCTGGAAATATTTTTGTTTTTTCTGATGATCAAATGACTATAAAATAGACATTTTTGCTTGTGAATTAAGTAGAAGATGAAGTGTATCCACCACCATTAGCGTTTTGGTGAATAGCCCTTTAGGTCTTGCTTATCTTTTTTTTTTCTTTTTTTTTTTTTTTTTTTTTTTTTTGTGGTACACGGGCCTCTCACTGCTGTGGCCTCTCCCGTTGTGGAGCACAGGCTCCGGACGCGCAGGCTCAGAGGCCATCGCTCACGGGCCCAGCCGCTCCGTGGCATGTGGGATCTTCCCGGACCGGGGCATGAACCCGTGTCCCCTGCATTGGCAGGCGGATTCTCAACCACTGCGCCACCAGGGAAGCCCCATTTTTTTTCTTAATACATTTATTTTATTTATTATTTGAATGTCTAATCTGTACAAGACACTTTCAGATACATTGGATACAGTGATGAACAGGGCAGTTTCTGTCCTAACGCACTTAACAGTCTCCTGATCAGAATAATAGAGCAACATTTCTCCTATTGACCTGATACCCGTGATTCCCTTGGCCCCCAACACTAACCTTTCTTAAAAAACAGGGGTGGGAAGGGACATGCCTGGACCAGCTCTGAGTTTGTTTCCTGGGAGAGCAGGGTTGTGAGTGCATGTTGAAAAGGGGACCATCTTTAGCTTACTGTCCTTCATACTATACCCTTCTCTCCCTGCTCTCCCCACCCTCCCCAAACAGAGACTGGTTGTGGGGGATGGGGAAAGGGGCACTAGAGAGAAAGGGACCTCTGTCCACTGCAGTTGGAAGGGGGAAGGGTATTTGGGGGCTGCTTGACCCATCCGTCCATTCCTCCACACTCATCATCTCTCCTTAAAGAAAACAAAAAGTCTGCTCGTCTTTTTACTGTCTCAATGAGTCCTTGTGGATTTTTGGCAACTTTGGGAGTCAATGGCATTTTCATGGGCAAGGACGCAACCTACCTACCTTTCAGATACCTAGCAAATCAACGTTTTGTACAGTATCTGTCTGTGGAACCACTGTCTTTTTAATTCAATGAATATCATAAAAGTTGGGTCATTTGATTGAATTTAGTGATTCATAGTGTGTCATTGGAGGAATTACACCAAGTTTTGATGGTTAGAAGCTTTGGACTCTACAGTCAAATTCCTAACCTGGCAGTCATGTTGAGGGAGGGATGGCTTGCTGGGAGTAGTGAGGAGGTAAAGTCTAGTCTAGTTAGTCTGTAGTAAGAAGTGGGTGTTTTACTCATCTGTTGGGCAGATGATCTGTACTGTAAATATTCCCCCTTCCTGGAGTGGATGATTGAGAGTTAACTAGAGCTATTTCCTGCTTGAGGTGGTATCACAATATATGTATTATTTATATTTGTGCTTCCTACAACAAAACAGAAGCAAGAGGTTGGCATGCAGAGGAACTGGAAGAAAGGCCATAGATTTAAAGCTGATCTTTGTTTCAAATAGGCTGAATTCTACGCCAATGACTCATTCTTTGTGAAAGAATATGCTGTTTGGCCTTTTCAGGGGAACTACAGTTGCATCTATGATTTAGCATCTCAATGAGGGCCTATTCATTAGTTGAACAAAGGCTTTTTCTAGAAATGGGGATTATATTGTCCATAATTTTAGAGGGAAAATGTTATTGTCCATTTTCATAGTTAATGTGGTGACCAGGGAAAATAGGCTCTTTTAGAAGTTTTGAAAGTATATGGGAAGCATTTTATCCTCGATTCCTTTTTTTCTATTGGGAGAGTTTTGTGCTGACAGATTTTGAAGCATATATAAAATTTATGATATATAAAATACAATTTACAAAGAAACAAAACACTAGTTCTTTTAAATATTCTAATTCTTGATGTTTCTTTTTTAAATAATAAATAAATTAATTAATTAAAATTTGGCTATGTTGGGTCTTCGTTGCTGCACGCGAGCTTTCTCTAGTTGCAGCGAGCAGGGGCCACTCTGTTGTGGTGTGCAGGCTTCTCACTGCGGTGGCTTCTCTTGTTGCAGAGCACAGGCTCTAGGCATGTGGGCTTCAGTAGTTGTGGCATGCAGGCTCAGTAGTTGTGGCTCACGGGCTCTAGAGTGTAGGCTCAGTAGTTGTGGCACATGGGCTTAGTTGCTCCACGGCATGTGGGATCTTCCTAGACTAGGGCTCGAACCCGTGTCCCCCGCATTGGCAGGCAGATTCTTAACCACTGCTCCACTAGGGAAATCCCTTGATGTTTCTAATGTTTTAAATTAAAGTGTACTATATAGATCATCATTTTATTTTTTAATTCCCCTACACATTTATAAATAACAAGAGAGTTTCAGTAGTTTGACAAAAAATTTTGAAGGTCATGGAGCAGTTGTAATTTTCCCCATTGATTATTAAGATCACTTTGCATAGTTTCAGCTTGCATGGTCAATTTTACTGCCTGTAATACTGTGGTAAAGCGGGGACTGCCTGTAGTTAAACAGTGAAATAGGATTGAGAAGGGACTCTGGAAATACATTATCATTGTCAGGTGGCATAAAGGAACTGCTTGAGGTTACAGATTATAATTTTGAATGAGAATTAGTTATAGTTACCAGTTGCTTCTCTAGCCCCATTCAACTGGAGCAGTATAGGTAGAGAGCTGAATTTAAACAGGGTTTGGTGGAGAGTTGGGAACGGGGTGGTGGCAAGGGAGTTTAAGGTAAATGCAGTGGAGTAATTATAATAATAATTGACTATGGGATTGAAGCTGAATAAGGAGAAAGAGAATATCCACTAGTGAACAGGGTGGTAGCATAGGTGGATTGAAGGGTTTTTGAGATGTCAAAGGATTGTTGAAGTCTAAAGGGAATGTTCTGAAAAGATGAGTGGTGGAAAGAAAGTAGGATGAGGAAGCTGAGATTAAGAAGGGGTTTCAGAAATTGAGGTAGGAGAAGACAGTTGGAGAAAAGGTAGGATGAGTGTATGGGTTTATCTCTAGTTGCTGAGAGCGGGGGCTACTCTTTGTCGCGGTGCGCGGTCTTCGAATTGCAGTGGCTTCTCTTGTTGCGGAGCACGGGCTCCAGGCGGACGGGCTTCTGTAGTTGTGGCAGACGGGCTTCAGTAGTTGTGGCCCGCCAGCTGTAGAGCGCAGGCTCAGTAGTTTTGGCGCACGGGCTTAGTTGCTCCGTGGCATGTGGGATCTTCCCAGACCAGGGCTCGAACCCATGTCCCCTGCATTGGCAGGCGGATTCTTAATCACTGCGCCACCAGGGAAGTCCCTAAGTCTATCATTTCTTCCACATTTATTGATTGGAATTTTACAGCTGTTGCAATCTTGACCTCTGGTAAAAACTAATGTTTAAATCAGAGCTGTTACATCAATGTAAGTAGGTTGTCCATACCCCCAACCTCCTACCTGCCAGTTTAGATTTGTATTGTGATATTTAGTTAGTATTTCCAGTGAAATAGGTCACTAGTGTCCACTTCAGGTTCTAGATTTACTTAAGAAACAGTGTTTCTAATTATAATTCTATGTATTATAACTGTATGCTACTTAAGAATGTTTCAGTGCTTCCCCTCTAACCCATGTCTCGATATTTTATTTTGATAGTTCTCTTAATTATGTGTAGTAGATTGAATTATAAAATATGTTCACGAACTAAGGAGAACCTTAACAAGGGAAGTATGTGAACTTTGAGAGAGTGGAATAAACTTTTAAATGACTACACTAAATTGAACAGCTGTCTGGAAATAGAAACAATTCAGTTAAGGCTAAATTAATCACTGTTTAATTATAAAGGGAAAGCAAGTGATAATAAAATAGTTATTGCTTTGTAAAGCATTCACTTGACTTATACATTGAAAAAATTTAAACTCAGTCTGCTTTTACTATGCCATGGACCATGTTTCTAGGTTACTTTCCCTTATGACTAGTTGGTATTCATTGAAGGAATTCAAACCAAATATGATATTATATTTGCCTAACTGTAGTTCAAGTTGAGGTAGCTTTGCACATTTGCAGAATAAGAAATTTAATGTGTTTGAACTGAAAGTTATAAATTACAAAATGAAGTAAATTGCAATGTTAAAATGCTCTATATATCTGAAGTGGGACAGGTTGGAAAGTTAAACACAGAATAAAGAATGATTATTGTTCTTTTTTAGAATTCACAAATCATTCATATGACAAAAACTTAGAGACCAATGATGTTGAAGGAGAACTTCAGAACCTGCCAGGTTTTAAAAGTAGGATGCCTAGCATAATGCCTTTCCCATTGGAGCCCAATAAGCATTTTATGGCTTTCATTAATTATGACAGTTAAATTTTCATTTATAAGATAATTGTTAATACCTAAACATGTGACAGTAATAACATTTCTTCTTTGTGTTTTAGACTATCCCTATAAATATGGTCCACAGGGAGGCTGTGCAGATCACTCAGTATTTGAAAGGATGAGGAAGTACCAGATGACTGGTGTGGAAGAAGTAACACAGGTAAGGATTTTAATACAAACTTGTGTTTAAGAAATGGAAGTGAACTTGGGTATGTGTTTCTGCATTAAAAATGTATGTTCTGGGATTTCTAAAAGATTTATACTGCCGTCAGGAAATATTTATATTTTTTAATTCTCAAAGACACCAAGTAACTTGCTTATAATAAAGGTGTGATGCTGCGCTTTGAATACAAATCTGCATGACCCAAAAAACATAATGTGTCCAAAATATTCTCTTACATGTTTTATCATAAAGTTAAAAAATATCCAGTCTGAACATGTATTTTGTATAAATGTGTTTGTATTAATATGAAAATTAGAGTGACCAACTTCCCCTGGTTTGCCTGAGACCTCTCCAGTTTAACATTGAAAATCATGTGTCTCTAAGCAAACCAAGATGGTTAGTTACCCTAATAAAAATCAGCGTACTTTTGATATTTTAATTGTAAGTTTTTCTGCCATTGACTGTTGACATTTTATTCTTTTTTTGACCTCCTTTATTTCATTCGTAGGTGATAGTTTTATGGTTATTTAAAACAAGTTTAAAATCAAAAAATTTTTATTTTTATAATAAAACATCATATATTTTGAACATCCTTTCTAAAAGTAGTAGCATGGATTAACATTTCTTGAGTCACAAATGCAGATTTGTATGTTTCTTGATCTGCAAAATGGCATAAAATAATACCATTTCAAATGGGTCTTTTAAGTCTAAGTGAGATTTTATTCTTATATTCATTGAACAATTTTGTATTGATCTCCCATATGTCAGAAGATCTGTGATAGGTTCTGGAATATGTGGAAATTAAGATGAAGGCTTGTCCTCACAAAGTTTATAGTTTAATTGGAGACACAGAAAAATTGAAGATAGTAAGAAATGGAAGAAGATTAAGCAAAGGGTGATATTCTACACACAAGAAGACTAGTTAACCTAGCCTTGCAAGTGTTTGAGGACAATAATCAGAAACTAAAAGAAAAAGCAGAAGTTAGGTTGACCATGAAGAGGTGGAAAGAGGAGGAACAGTATATACAAGGCCAGAGAGATAGCAACTTCAGAGTGAGGTGCAAAACTAGAGACAGGGAGACTAATTAGGAGTTGTTGCAGTTATTCAGTTGAGAAGTGATAGTGGCTTTTACTAAGGTATCGGCAATGTGGATAGAGAGGCTGAGAGTATAGATTGCTAGATATAATACAGTTTAACAGTGGCTAGACACAACATTTAATATACAAATGTAGGTTGTATTTTTTTATATCAGCTGCACACCACCAGAAATGTCATGTAAGAGAGGACACCATTAAAAATAATATCAAGAATATGTGTATCAAAGAATAAATGTAACAAAGAATTATAAGACCTGTATAAGGAAAATTACAAAATTTTATAAGAAATGTTACAAATGATTGATTTTATTATGGAGAGATATACTATATAAAATGAAACATAATACCTAATATAAAAACATTAATTTTCCCCATATTGATTTGTAGATTCAGTGCAATTCCATACAAATTACAACATGATTTTTCACAGCACTTGATGGGTCTAAAATGTTAAAAGGAAAAGTGAAGGCTAAGAAGAAATGAGGCCCATCTGAAGGTGATGAACAGGAAAGAGAGATTTACCCTGGAAGATATTAAGACTGTAGTAATTGAGAGTGTACTTTCAGCAAAGGGATGTACAAATTGACCAGAGAAATAAAACTGAGTGCTCAGGAACAGATCCATACATATATGAAACTTTGTTATGTGGTAGAGGTGAAATCTCAAATCAGGGGGGAAAGTAGAGACTGTTGAATAAATGGAGCCAGAGAAAATGTTTATCCATTTGGAAAAAATGAAGTTGGATCTTCATCTCACATTATATTTAAAACAAAACAAAACTCTATAAAGTACTAAAACGAAAACTTTGAAACTCTTAGAACAAGTAAGTGGAGATTTCCCTTTCCAGCTGTGATAGAATAACTGGTATCCAACTAGCCATCCTGCAAAAAACAACTGGAAAACAAAAGAACAACAGAAAAAAGAAATAATTGTTTTCAAATATTGGCCAACAGGCAGTACAGGATTGAGATACCTGAGAGAGGAGAAATAAATATCTCTGTGATTTCCCTGACTTTTTGACTGGAGGCAAAATTTTAGGAATGGCACAATGAAGGGCATTTCAAGAAGAGTAAGAAGTGCACAGCGCTGTTGCACAATTGAAGAGATACATTCAGGTTCTGGAAGGCTGAGGTATCTGGATTTATGGACATAGTACCTGAGAGGAGAGAGCTATGCTGAAAAAAAGCTCTAGATATCTGCACAGGGGTCGCCTTGAATCTTAGCCAGATTCTAAGCTGTGCATGCACCGGGTGAGATTCTATGAGAAAACTACCCGAGAAAGAAAAACTACTGAGGAATCTATGAACTGAACAACAATCAGAAATTGTACTTGGTAGAGATCCCAGGCCATGCTTGGAGTAGGCTAATCTCACCCTAGACTAAAGGCTACTCCAGACCTGTCCTAACTAAGCTGAAGAACCAAGCTTCAGAAAGATCAAGGTGATTTTCAAGTAAATTAGTTGCCTGTCAGAACAAAGCTCAATAATACTTGTTAAAGAAGGACACTGAGTGCAGGTACTCAACGATGTAGCATTCAGAATGTCAGATGTTCAGTAAACATTGCTAGATGACCAGAGGCTCAAGAAGTTGGAAAATGTGATCCATAATCAGAACAAAAAACCACCCAGATAGAAACAGACTAGAAATTACAGGCATTAGCACATGAGGGCTTTGAAACAACTAGTATTAATGTGTTCAAAAAACTACAAAAAACTATGAAAACAAAGAGAAGAGAATAGTAATTATAATTAAAGAACCAAATATAATCCCCCAGTGGGGATTTATCTAGTAATTGACAAACAGATTTTCAAAGTTATATGGAAATGTAAAGGACCTAGAATAGCCAAAACAATTTTCAAAAAAGAACAAAATCTAGAGGAATTATACTACCTGATTTTGAGATTTACTGTAAAGCTACAGTAATCAAGATGGTGTCATCTTGACCTCAGGATAGACTTACAGGTCATGGAACAGAATAGAGAGTCCTTATCCATTTGGCCAGTTGATTTTCACAAAAGTCCCAAGGTAATTTAAGGAATGAAAGAGCAGTCTGACAGATAGTACTGGAACAATTGAATATCCATTTAAAAAAAGAACCTCAACTTATACCATTACACCTTATACAAAAATAAACTCAAAATGGATAATAAATCTGCATGCTTAAAGCTAAAACGTAAACTTCTAGATAAAAATATGGAGGAAATTTTTGTGACTTTGGAATAGACAACAATTTCTTAGGACACAAAAATACGCTGCTGAAAAAAATTACGAGCTCGACTTTGTCAAAATTAAAAACTTCTCAAAAGATACAGTTAAGAAAATGTAAAAGGAAGCCACAAACTGTGAGAAAAATGTCAGCAGTACATATATCTGACAGAAGGCTTCTCCAGAATATAACAAGAACTCCTATAACTCGGTTTTTTAAAAATGGTCAAACCTCAATTAAAAAATGGGCAAAAGCATTTGAAAAGATGCTTGACAAAAGAAGATATTAAAAAATACTTTGTATTTTGAAGTAGAGAAACATTTTGAATAAGGCATGGAATCTTTGACTATTAAAGAATTGATGTATTTCATTCTATGAAAATTAAGAGTAAAGGACACCTTAAATTGAAGACAGTTATAAACTTTGAGACAATATTGACAATTCATAACATGGACAAAGAAATTTTTCAAGAAATAAAGAAGTAATCCTCCTGTTTAGAACACTAATAGAGACCAACCTGACCTCAAAATATGAATATTAAAAAATATATATATTTGTGTCTGCATGTGTGTGTATTTGTTAGAAGGCGTTGGAGAGAGAACAAAGCTGTGAAGAAGTGTGGGACCAGATCTTAGGGAAAAAAGAGGGCACTTAGGAAGGTGAGCCTGATGTTTGGGGCTACCTTTTCTCTAGCTATATCTTCCAGTTTCTGAGGAGGTAGCTAAGAGACTGAAAAGCTGAATAGAACCCTCCAGATTCTTGAGGCTAAAGATAAAAATACTATTTCGGGACTTCAGGTTGGGATCTTGAATGAAGGGCTACTCCCTAGAAGTAAGGGTGAATCAGAAAGTGTTCTGCCTCCCCTCACAGGGGTTAAAGTTTCACACCACATCTTCTTAATCTCTGATTGGAGTAAGGTAATCGAGGATTACTAGTGCACCAAGTCTCATTGCCTGCCAGAAGTGAAAACAGATCTCCTCTTGAGAAAGATATCATTACTTGAAGCCTCAGATTATATCTATGGTTTTCCACGCACATTGTCTGGCACTCAGTTCAAAATAATCAGCACATTAGCAAATGAGACAACATGATGGAAGAGTGAGAGGGAAAAAATTATTTATCAAACATTAGCCATTCAAGAATAAATGACAGGTATACACCCTCAGAGAGCTTACAGTATAGCTGGGGTGTCAGACATGTAAACAACCTAAAGGTGTGTGAATAATGAAATGATCAGACACAGATACAGACTTTATAATATGTTTAAGTACATAAAGAGGAAGTTAAAAATTTCAGCAGAAAATTGAAAATGAACAAAAGAACCTAATAGAAATTATAGAATTGAAAAATATAACAGCAGAAACGAAGAATTTGATGGGCTTAGATCTGAATAGTACGTCATAAAAAAATAGGGTAAACCACTTAGAAACAAAAGTGTAGAAAATACAGAAAAGAGCTTAAGAGACATAGGTGATACATTAAAAAGGTCTAAAGTATGTGTAATTGATATCTCAGAAGGAGAAAAAATGAGAGTGAAATAAGGACAGATGGTGGCTGAGAATTCCACATATGACAGAGAATATCAAACAACAAATTTAGTAAACCCTGTAATTAGTGCAGGAAAAGTCTTTCGCAAAGAAAATAACACTAGCACAATATTAGAAAAGTCTAAAAACCAAAGAATATACTCTTAAAAGCAACCAATTAAAAAAGTCTAGTCACCTTCAGAGAAGCAACAGTAAAAATGACAGCTCATTTCTCATTGGAAACAGTTGAAACCAGAAGACAATGGAATGTGCTGAAACAGTAACTGCCATCCTAGAATGATGTACTGAGCGAAAATAGATAAAAGTACAATGAAGACAGTAACTAAGAGAACAGTCAAACATGGAGTTGTCAAGGGAGAAGGAAATTATAAAATGTGAGTGTAAATTTGGAATTGTGGCTTAAAATTTAATTAATTTAAGTTGAATTCTCTATTACTCTGTCATCAAAATTCACTTAACCATGGTGCTTTTAGATGTCAACAAATGTTTAAGTGCTTGGATTCAATAGCAGTGTTAATTCTTTAAACAAATACTTATTGAGTGTCTACTGTTTGCCTGCGAAGTGTGTGTTAGCTGATAGCAGTATAGTGAGACGCAAACACCGAGATAATTTCTTCTTTCCAGAACTCTCATTCTAGTGGTTGAAGTAATGGTGGTGGGCTGGGGACAGAAAATAAACAAATAACCACATGATAAACTGTAAAGGACATGGGTACATGGTTCTGTGAGGTGGTATGACGGGTGAATTGGTCTTTGCTAAATCTGAAGAAAAGAAATTAACTAGATCAGGAGAGACAGCATCACCATGTGCAAAAGACTGTGACAGGATGCAGACCGTGTGTTGGAGGATTGGAAAGAAGACCTATGTATCTGTAGCACAGAGAGTTAGAGTTGGGTAATGTAGTAGGGTCTCTCTGTGAAGTAATATGGAATGGGACGAAACTGGACAGGTAAGTAGAGGCTGCAGTGCTGACTGGGTGGTGTATATAAAGGATTTACGACTTTATCCTTAGAGCCATAGGAAATCATTGAAATACAAATGCAGGTGGGTAATATTTTCAAAATTGTGTTTTGAAAGGATTGCAGTATGAAGGTTAGATTGAAGGCCAGAAGTGGATAGAGGTAGATTCCCATCGCTCAGATTGCAATACTCTAGGTAATAAGTGATGGTGGCTTGGGCTAATGTGATGGAGCTAGAGGTAATGGGCAGATGCCCTAAGTATTTAGAAGCTAAATCTGACAGGACTGGGTGATAGATTGCGTATTAGAGGTGAGGTAGAGGAAGATATCAAAGTATTGTAAACTACTGTAAGACTTGCTTTATATTTACATATTAAATGGTATGTTTTGAAAATGTTTCAAAGTTAAAGAATTGCTTGAATAAATAAGTCATCTATGTAGTAGAATGTTATGAGACTGAAAATGGTGTTTATGAAGAATTTTTAACAGTGCAAGGAAATACCTATGGTCTTATATAATAAAGTAGAAAGTGAAATTGTTTATAATGTATATTCTTAATTATATAAAATTATAATAGTGAAGCATACTGATGATTAGAAATGACTCTTTTTGACATATAGACACCTCAAGAAGAACATGCTATTAATGGTCCAGAACTCCTGAGGAAAAAACGTACAACTTCAGCTGAAAAAAATACTTGTCAGCTTTATATTCAGACTGATCATCTGTTTTTTAAATATTATGGAACACGAGAGGCTGTGATCGCCCAGGTATTTATAATTTTGCTACTATTTTAGTTTTCATATTCTCATATTGTTTCATTATACCTGTATATTCCTCTAAAAATTAAAGTTAGTGCATATCTCATTTTGGAAAAATAAAGACTATGTATTTTCAATTGTGATACGAGAAAATATGTAAGATAAGAACATAAATAACTGAAAGACTAGTTAGGATATTTTAGTGTCATTCTAAAGAGAGATGTAAGAAAATGATTTCATGAAGGAGATGATGACACTGATGATGATGATGAGATGATGAGCTTAGCTTGGAAAAGAGGGTCAAATTGTCATTTGTGGTCTTAAAGGAGGGAAAGGTAGAGGAGTCTTTCCAATAAGAATATTTAATTTCTATTCTGTATTCTCCTTGTACTTAACACTTTCTAAGTTACATTACTATTTGCATTTGTGTCTTATTGAAGTATAAATTTTTTGGAGACACTCTTCAAAATATCCTTCATTTTGAAGGTATCCAGTGAGAGTTTGATGAATGCATTTTGAGTCCAAGGATTTGAGACTGAGAGGGTGGAGGTGTCATTAGTATAAATGGTAAACTCATTTTGTTGGTGGTGATGAACTTACTTTTAGACACATTTAAAAGCCCATGTACATGGTGATTATAGGGTATGAAAATGTAGAACTGGAGCTTGGGAGAGGTTAGCCTTGAGCTTTCTGCATGGAATTTAAGGGTGCAAAAGAGATAGTTAAAATAAGGGAGAGAGAATGAAATCAAAAGGGAAGGAACTGGGAGATAAAATCTCTATAGTGAATAGGATGATGAGGAGAAGCTATGGGCTAAAGTATAATAGTTAAAGAGGTAGAAGATAAAATAGGATTAGCCAAGGAATAAGCAAAGTTTCACAACAAAATGCATAACCAATAGTGTCATCTGTGGAGATACCAAAGAGAATGACTACAAAGTAATTAACTCGATGTATATGTATGTCAAATATACAATGTATATTTGTATATGTATGTCAAATCATGATGTACACTTTAAATATCTTACATTTTATTTGTCAATTATACCTCAGTAATGCTGCAAAAAAAGAGAGAATGATTATAAAGGTTAGCTGATTTTTAGTTATTAGAATATTATTGATGGACTTTAAGCAAGCTCTCAATAAAGTTGTGAGGGTGAAAACATTGTGAACAATAAGGAATGGGTTGGCAGGAGCAGTTAGGGTTTCAGGAGATGTGAAAAACAGAAAAAAAATGGTGTCTTAGGAATAATATGGAATATTTGAGTGAAAGGGGGATACATAAGAAGTTGGTCAGAAGAGGAAAATGATGCAGTGGAGAAGCAGTGTAAGATATGAGAAAGAAAAACTGATGAGAAAGAAAAACTGATGTGAAACAATGTCCTTGAAGATCCAGTAAAGATTGGGGTTAAGAATATAGAAAAGTTACTCTTTAAGGAAGAGTTATCATTTGAGGGAGATAGAAATGGATGAAGATAGAAAAGTTTGGGGACTTCTCTGGTGGTGCAGTGGATAAGACTCCGTGCTCCCAATGCAGGGGACCCTGGTTTGATCCCTGGTCAGGGAACTAGATCCCATATGCATGCTGCAGCTAAGGAGCCCGCCTGCCGCAACTAAGACCGGCGCAACCAAATAAATAAATAAATATTAAAAAAGAAAGAAAGAAAGAAAAGTTTGAAGGTTAAAAGAGCAGGAGATCAAGGTGAACCCTCGGTAAAGTAAGATGTCTGATCAGTCATCTGTGGAAAAATGTTTGAACTACCACTGTTGAGGGTGGAGAAGGAACAGTGAGAATTGGATAAGGGATTGCTAGGCCAAGCTGAGGGTAGATAGCACAGATTTATAATGGACTTTATCAGCAGTGTTATGATATTCTTTATCATTGTTTGGCAACCTGGGCTACTTTTGAAATTATTATTGTTAATGCTTTTACTTGACTATTTATGTTTATATAATTTCTTTGAAAATAGTTTTGAACCTATATATATATGCATGTTTTCACATAAGTGGTAGCAAGAGTGCTTTTTGTAAATGAAGGTGGGAAGGTTGTATATAGAGTGGTTTAGAAGCCAGAGTGTTAAGTTGGGAGTCAGCTAGGAAAAAGAGGATCTTTTTGTGTTCTATTACCCTGTTTACCCCTTCTTAGAATTTAGCGAAATCTGAATGTATGTTATTTATATTTGTATTACTTCCTTCCCTTTTTCCCCCTCTAGAATAAATCTGTAAATTTATAGGGACCTTCTCAATTTTGTTTACCCCTATACCTCCAGCACCTAAAACAGCACCTACCATATAGTTAAATGGTGGACAAAACTTACAGAATATGTACTAGTGCATCAATGGAAAGACTAAAGTCAGAGAATGACTGAGTGTCCTGATATTATCAGGGAGGTATTCACAGAAGATGTTTGAGCTGAGTCTAAGGGGTAGATACCCTAGGCATAAATAAGGAAGCAGCATGCGAAAAGGCATGGAGGTATGACACTGCAGGATGGATTGAAGAAACCAAGTTTTATTGGCTTGGCCAAAAAGTTCGTTCAGTTGTTTCCATAAGTTGTCACTAGTAGTGCTTAATTGTCTTTAATTTCATTTGAAACAATTTTGTTAGATTGTATTGTGACAGCTGTCAGATCAGCATGCATTAAAAGAAAACCTATCAAAATTGGTGAATTTTTGTGTAGCCATTTTAATATTGAAGATGGAAGAAAAAATTTGGCATAGTATGCTTTATTATTTCAAGAAAGGTAAAAACACAACTGAAACGTGAAAAAAGATTTGTGTAGTGTATGGAGAAGGTGCTGTGACTGATCAAACGTGTCAAAAGTGGTTTGCGAAGTTTCGTGCTGGAGATTTCTCACTGGACAATGCTCCACGGTTAGGTAGACCAGTTGAAGTTGATAGCAGTCAAATCGAGACATTAATTGAGAACAATCAATGTTATACCACGTGGGAGATAGCCGACATATTCAAAATATCCAGATCAAGCACTGAAAATCATTTGCACCAGCTCGGTTATAGTAGTCGCTTTGACGTTTGGGTTCCACGTAAGTTGAGCGAAAAAAACCTTCTTGCCCGTATTTCTGCATGTGATTCTCTACTTAAATGTAACGAAAACGTTCTGTTTTTTAAAACAAATTGTGATGGGCAATGAAAAGTGGATACTGTTCAACATTGGTCCCCAACCTTTTTGGCTCCAGGGACTGGTTTTGTGGAAGACAGTTTTTCCACGGGTGGGGGTCGAGGGATGAGTCAGGCGGTAACGCGAGTGATGGGGAGCCGCAGATGAAGCTTCGTTTGCTCGCCCACTGCTCACCTCCTGTTGTGCGGCCCAGTTGCTAACAGGCTGAGGACCACTACTGGTCCACGGCCCAGGGGTTGGGGACCCCTGCTGTACAATAATATGGAACGGAAGAGATCGTGAGGTAAGCGAAATGAACCACCACTAACCACACCAAAGGCCGGTCTTCATTCAGAGAAGGTGATGTTGTGTAGATGGTGGGATTGGAAGGGAGTCCTCTATTATGAGCTCCTTCTGGAAAACCAAACGATTCATTCCATCTAGTACTGCTCCCAGCTAGACAACTGAAAGCGGCAGTTGACGAAAAGCGTCCAGAATTAGTCAACAAAAAACACAGAATCTTCCATCAGGATAACACAAGACCACATGTCTTTTTGATGACCAGGCAAAAACTGTTACAGTTTGGCTGGGAAGTTCTGATTCATCCCCTTCAGATTTCCATTTATGTGCACCTTCAGATTTCCATTTATTTCGGTCTTTACAAAATTCTCTTAATGGAAAAAATTTCAGTTCCCTGGAAGACTGTGAAAGGTACCTGGAACAGTTCTTTGCTTGAAAAGATAAAAAGTTTTGGGAATGGAATTATGAGGTTGCCTGAAAAATGGCAGAAGGTAGTGGAACAAAATGGTGAATACATTGTTCAATAAAGTTCTTGGTGAAAATGAAAGATGTCTTTTATTTTTACTTAAAAACCAAAGGGACTTTTCGGCCACCCCAATATATGACTGAGGCAAGAGTGCATGTTTGGTTTTGGCCAGAGAAAAATATGGAAAAGTCCCTGAATTTCCCTTCTCAGTTCCAGCTCACTAATCTTTTTCATCCTTTCATCTAGTATATGATACTGACATTTTAAAATTTGAATGTGGTGGAATATGAATAATTCTTGATTTGGGAAATGGAAATTCACAGTCTTTTTCACATTTTGACATTGCCTCTAAAATGTCTTTTTTTTTTAAATCAATAGATATCCAGTCATGTTAAAGCGATTGATACAATTTACCAGACCACAGACTTCTCTGGAATCCGTAATATCAGTTTCATGGTGAAACGCATAAGAGTAAGTAAGGAATTTCAATAGTTAAGAACATTAAGAAAGAGAAACAATAAGGATCATGTTTACAAAAAGAAAAATGCTTGACTTTTATTTCATCTTCATGCATTAAATAGTTAAATTGTATTTGCTGATTCAGGTTATCTTTACGTTTGGGTTTTACACACACACAGAGGGGATACTTGGGTTTATGACTTAAATCTATAGGGCTTTAATCTGGACTGCAGAAGAGGTATGGTAGAAAGTACTGTTTTCTATCTATCTGATTAACATACCAGTTAGAAAGTGCTCTAAGTAACTGCAGATACTGTACTTGACATTTTTCTCCCTGATATTATTCCCCAGTTTCTTCAGATTTGCCTTATGCAGTATATTTCAGTGTGTCCCATTTGATGCTGCAGCGGAGGGAAGGATAGATACAGTGGTTAAATACAATTGGAAGTTGGAAAAACACTTAATACTGTTTCCTCTTGAAATTTAACAGTGCACACTAATGTATTTCAAGTTTTGAGAAATCCTTTGGGAAAGAAATCCATATTTTTCTAAGCTAATTTAACCTTTTTGTATTAACATCAGCTGAAACTCCAAAGACCTGCAGTGCACATTTTGAGAAATGCTGATCCAGAACTACTGATTCTTAGTTTTAATGTTATAAATTGTTAATAAGTAAATATTGTTATTAACAAATTGGACTGTTTCAAAAATTTTCTAAATATGAATTCTTTCCAAGTATAAAGCTTTTAAGAATCTGAGTTTATAAGCTAGATAACCTGGGTTTTAAAAATCATCGTTTTACAAAAGTACTTGCCACAGGGTTTCTTTATTAAAAAATTTTTTTTAATGGCTTTTATTTTTTTTTTAATGTTATTTATTTTTTGCTGCGTCACATGGCTGTGCGGCGTTTTTTTGGCTGCGCCGGTAGCTTGCAGCATCTTAGTTCCCCAACCAGGGATTGAATCCAGGCCCTTGGCAGTGAAAGCACCGAGTTCTAACCACCAGACTGCCAGGGAATACCCCACAGGGTTTCTTTATATTTTGTGCTTTTATTCTTCTTAAAATATGGTTGAGTAGATTATAGTTTTAGTACACATGTGTAATATATTTTAAAAAATAGCTGAGGGCTTCCCTGGTGGCTCAGTGGTTGAGAGTCCGCCTGCCGATGCAGGGGACACGGGTTCGTGCCCCAGTCTGGGAAGATCCCACATGCCGCAGAGCGGCTGGGCCCGTGAGCCATGGCCGCTGAGCCTGTGCGTCTGGAGCCTGTGCTCCGCAACGGGAGAGGCCACAACAGTGAAAGGCCCGCGTACTGCAAAAAAAAAAAAAAATAGTTGAAAGTGGTCCTTTCTTTTAGAAGTGACATGATTATATATTACATTGGATTGCCTTAAGGTGAAATATGGTTTGATATACTGTATAAGAACTGTTTGTAATCAATTGCTTTCATGTACTTTGAGAGCAATATAAACCTTTAAATGAGCAAGTAAAAGTGATAAGTGGTATAAGTATTGCTATTTAGTAGACAGAGTAATGAAATGCAAAGTAGTGAAAAGTAGAGAACACCTGAACAAATTTTAGTGAAACACATTTGTTTGACTAAAATAATTTGCATTATGAAGAGATGCATGTATATAAAAGAGTTTTGTGGCAATTAGTTGTTTTTCAGGCCTTTAACTGAGATTAAAACTTTAGTTTAAATGTCATCAGTTGAAGTTTGTTTGTGACCCATTAAATAATTTGAAATTTATATTTTATAAGCAAATATTTAAATATTAATCATCCCGGGCTTCCCTGGTGGCACAGTGGTTAAGAATCTGCCTGCCAATGCAGGGTACACGGGTTCGAGCCCTGGTCTGGGAAGATCCCACATTCCGCGGAGCAACTAAGCCCGTGCACCACCACTACTGAGCCCTCGTGCCACAACTATTAAAGCCTGTGCGCCTAGAGCCCATGCTCTGCAACAAGAGAAGCCACCACAATGAAGAGTGGCCCCCGCTTGCTGCAACTAGAGAAAGCCCGCATGCAGCAATGAAGACCCAACACAACCAAAAATAAATAAATAAATTTATTTTAAAAAAATTAATCATCCCATTTTTAATATAGGTAACTAAAATTTAGATGCAGTTTTTATTTGTAGCCAATATTACAGAAGTATCAGAGAATTTCATTTCTGCGTTTAGTGGGAAAAAGCGATATGCAGCATGTCTCTAAGCATGGGCTACCTTTAATATATAGTGTTTTTGTTTTTGGATTTGTGTGTGTGTGTTTGTGTGTTAGATGACCATAACTGATTGTTTCTGGTTAATTGTTTATGGATGAACCAGATGGTCTCATATCTGTCTTTAGGCAAATTGCCTTCAGTGGTGTTTCTACCATCCTGTTTGTAAGCTCCTTGGTTTTTACTGAAGGATGTGGATCCTAAAAAGACCTATAGTTTTCATTTTATTAACTGTAATAGCCTAATCACTGATATTTTCAATAGACTGAGATTTCCCTTCTAAGCAATGTTTACTCATACATATTCCTTTTTATTCTCTACCAACAGTCTTGTATGTAATTCTCTGACTTACTTGGGGAAAACCAAATTGTTCTAGGACTTCAAAGCTTAGGCAGAGGTCTCTGAAAGGAAGCAGTGAGTAGTAAATGAAAGCTTTTGTTTTAGTTGAAGTTTGGTATCAGAACTGATTATTCACATTGTGATGGAGGAACCTGCACCCAGGAGTATAGTAGCTAAGTGTCCAAGGAAACATTCTGGAGGAACTCAGCTTGAAATAGTAAGAGAAACGAATTGGCAAAGAAAAAAAAAATTCTTGCTCACATTCAGGGGAAAAAATTGAACTTGAAGTTAGTTGCGCTTGACTCATGATTCTAGGCAAGGAGAACCAAGAATATGATTTGTCTGCTGAATTGACAGTTTAGGGTTCAATATCTCTTTTATGTTTTACTAATTAGCTGAAATATAGGGTTTTATGTCATACTTCTCATCATATGTAGGAGATTAGCACTAAAGGAGACTCATCAAATGATTAAATTGAGAAACTGTACTTCCTTATTGGAAATTTTGAAAGCAGAACTTGTTTTCCCATCCCAAGTGTTCAGTGTTCGGGAATATGTGAACACTTGCTCAGAAATGTAATATACTCAGTTTTAATTCCCTTACCCGTCCATCCTTCCTTCCTTCCCTCCTCCCTCCCTCCTTCCTTCCTCCCTTTTTGGCTTCTATGATTAGCTCAGGGATGGAGGTAGTGGGAATAACTGTAGAAGCTTTAATTTAGGCCTGACTTCCTTGAGCCCCAAGCATATTGTCCAGGTAGATACTACTTAACACTAAGGCTCTGCTAACGTTGGTTGCTTGTTAAAATCATTGTTTTGGATTTTAGATCAACACAACTGCTGATGAGAAGGACCCTACAAATCCCTTCCGTTTTCCAAATATTGGTGTGGAGAAGTTTCTGGAATTAAATTCTGAGCAGAATCATGATGACTACTGTTTGGCCTATGTCTTCACAGACCGAGATTTTGATGATGGTGTCCTTGGTCTGGCTTGGGTTGGAGCACCTTCAGGTAGTTTATCTAAATATGTCTTGACTTACTACTTGAAATGAAAAGCAGTTCTCTTGATGGATTGAATTTTACAAAGTATAGGAGAAAGTGATGCCTGTACAATATCTAAATTTACACATCTTGAGTTAGGCAGAATTCATAAGCATAATGTAAATGGAAAAATAGTTGAAGCAGCTTTTTATTTTGAAATGAGTAAATGAGTACTAACAGGGAGATATGCTGACATTTGGTACATTCAGTAGCTGAAATAAATAATTTTATGGGAAAAAGTGGTACTTAGTTCTGAAATGAAAAGCAAAATATTAATTTTTTCACAAAAGTTAATGTAATTAATTAATTATTTGGGGAGGTAGGGGGATGGGGAGAGGTTCTTAGAGTCAAAAGGGGAAAACTGTGTTCTTGCTGCTTCTGCCCTGAGATAAAGAGCAGAGAAATCCTACTCAGGAATAGCAAGTAGAAAGAAAAGAAAGACTGCCTTTATTATTATTATTTCTCACCTTTATTTTAACAAAAGGGAAGTGTTGCCTGAAAAGAGATGTGGGCAGGAGGCCCAGTACCCATAGCTCCACTGGCTTGACTGCATGGCCCCACGTTACGCTGGGGTTTCTGCCTTAGCCATGAAAGCTGCTGTCACTGAGGAAACTGGGATGGGATAATCCCCTTGCCATGCAGACGGGGTGGGGGTCTGTGATTCACAGTGTAATAAGTTCAGTAGCCTACTTTAGAGAAATACAAATTGATGAATTGAAAGATGAGTGGAAAGAATCCTGGACTCTTTGAATTTAAATTTTGCCATATAGAATTTGATCAGTAGTCTATCATCTTCTGAGCTATACACAGCAGTTTCTCCTTCTGATACATAATTTCTGTCTTTTTCAAAGAATCAACTTCTGCTTTATCCGGGGCAAGACAGGCTTTTCTATTCTTAGTTTATTCTTTGGTTTGTTATGCATATTTTAACATCTTTTAATACTGTATTTTTGCTTTTATACTTCTTGTGCTTTTTTTTTTAAAGCCAGCAATGAATATCCTTTTTAGTTTCCAAAGCTTTTGCTTTCCACATTTTAAAGTGTACTCAATTTCATGATGTCATTAAAGTACAAGTTTATGTCATAGGCTGCATATATCATAGTGCAGTATTTTTGTATATTTGTCCTTTACAATGATCTGTGCTGGTTTTGTGTTACTTCCGTTGTCAGCAGATTGTACAACTCACTCTTTCCTATGATAATTCACATGTTTTATAACTTATATTCTGAAATTTCTTTTCCCCTCCTTGGTTAGTTGGATAATTTTATCACAAAGTTTATGGTCCCTTCTCCTTAATCATCAGTAAGTACTGTGGAAACTCAGGGATTCATTTTTTCTTTATATATTACTGTTAATATATTTGCTCTTTAAGTGTGCTCCATGGACTAGCAGCATCTGTATTACCTGGGAACTTGTTAGAAATGTAAATCCATGGGCCTCACTCAGGTCTACTAAATCAGAAACTCTAGGTGTGGAGCCCATCAATCTTTGTTTGAAGAGGCCCTCCAGGTGTTTCTGATGCATACTAAAATTTGAATACCACCATCTTAATATTTTTGCTCACAAAATGTCTTCTGGGCAAATGACTGGATGATCTCAGACTAAAAACTTTCTGCCATTTTGCATTTTCAACTCCAGACTGTTTTCATTAAGAATGTAATGGTCCTGAGAGAGCTTGGTCAAATTTTCCTGAAACTTCAGATATCCTCATGTCTACTTAAAAAAAAAAATAGACTATATATTTAGAGCAGTTTTAGATTTATAGAAAAAATTGAGCAGATAGAGTCATCTCCACTACCTTCCTATATTATTAACAGCTTACATTAGTATGGTACCTTTGTTACAATTAATGAACCAATATTGGTACATTATTGTTAACTAAAGTCAGCCCATAGTTTATTCAGGTTTCTTTAGTTTTTACTACGGTCCTTCTTCTGTTCCAAGATCTTGTCCAGGATACCACAGTACGTTTAATTGTCATGCCTCTTTAGTCTTCTTGGCTGTGATGGTTTCTCAGACTTTTCTTGTTTTTTTATAACCTTGAAAATTTTGAGGAGTATTGGTCAAGGATATTGTAGGATGCCCCTCTGTTGCATTCTTTTTGATGTTTTTCTCATGATTGGACTGGGGTTATGGGTTTGGGGGGAGAGTTTTTCTTTCTAGTTGTTTATGATATCTGGACTACTTATTTTATGAAATGCTGCTTATTTTATTGATGCAGCAGTTCTGGATTGAAAATGATGGGCCACATTACTTGTATTTTTGTCATCGTGTTCTTCATCTGATGCCCTCTTCCTTTACTCTGTGTTAAACCCCTAACTCCAGCTCTCAGAAGCCTTTTTCTAAGAGCTTCTGGGGGAGGGGCTCGGCAGGAAGAATGGGGCCAGAGTGGCAAAGAGAAGGGATCTTTGTTCCTTTGACACAACATTTTCTAGAATAAAATACCTGCGTTGACAGCTTTCTTCTTCACTTCCCTTTGCCCTTAGACTACCTGAACTTAGTTTATTTGACCTACGTTTTATTTTTTTTATAAGGAACTTTATGTATTTGCTCTTACTGATTAATTGAGTTCCGTTATGAGGTGTAGGTTATTTCCTCCATTATACAGGTGGATTGGATTCAGAGACTTTGTCAACAACCCAGTATCTTACAGAACCTCGAATCTGGACCTTTTGATTCCAGGTTTTGTGCATTTGGTAGTTATTTTACTAGGTATTGTTATAATGTGACATCCTACTTCTATCTTTCTAAGACATTTCCAAGAAGAAGTTGAAATGTTTCCTGCACCTAAGCAGAGATGGAATCTATTTCCTTCTTTCTTAAGAGAGATGAGTTATATCATAGTACTACTCTATATTATTTAAGCATCATTTTGGGTAATTGTCAAGGCATAATTAGAAGAGCACTGGTTTGGGAACTAGGAGACGGGGTCCTTGTCTGTTCTGTCTCTGTAAATTCAGGTAAATCATTTTGCTTCAGCTTGTTTATTTTTTGTTGTAATTTCTTCTGTCTTTGCCCTTCCTTTGATACTTCATGTTTCTGCATGTAGATATTAGTAATGCTTGCTGTTACACTATTTTTTAAAATAGCATTTTATAGCTGATGTGTTCAGCTTGTGATGTGTTACTGTTTCTCAATCTTTTTCATTTTTATTTGGCCTAATTAATTTCTGTTGTATCATTTAACTCTGCAGCTGTTTCACTATTCAAATATATGGTGGTGGAAAGGATTTTGTTTTGATACTGTTGTGTTAATTTTTGCAGAATAGTTACTCAAATTCTCTGTAGTCCTCTTCACTGACTCAGTTAAGCTGGGAAAAGCAATGAGGGTTAAAACATTTGAATAGTAGGTTTCTTGTCTTTAAGTCTTGTTTATGCTACTTTTTATTTGTTCTTTTAAAATTTCTTATTGTGGTTGGGTACTGCCTTCAGTTACCTTAATGAGAAAAACAGTACCTCCTGCCCCAACTCCATAATAAATAGAAACAGCTTGTGAGCTGGGATGACTTGGAGGCTTCCACTTGAGCCCCAAAAAGGGAGGAGTCTGGTCTCCAAAACAAAGATAGTCTTGAATATGAATCTAGAAAGATTACTCTAAACTTCTCTTTATATAAACACAGTTCTGTGTTAAGCAGATAATAGCCTCTTATTTTAGAGACTGAAACATTGGTTCCTTAACAAAGTAGATTCTTTATATCAGATAATCCCTTTGTTCTACTTCATTTGCTACACCTTTCTAACCTGCTTTTGAGGGGCCTTTATTTTTTGGTTTATTAAGGCACATTCTGCTCATCTGTTATCCCTCTTAATGTTATCAGTTAACCCAATGAACATAGTCTCAGTTTGCCAAGTCACTGAAAAAGGCTAGGTCTGGAGTTCATCTCCAGAGCTAATCCTGAACCATTCAGTATTCCTCTGACCATTTGTAAAGAACATTTTTTGAGACATTTGATTCGGTAGAAATTGTCTCTTCTGTTTTTCTTAATTTAGAAATTTTAGTTTGACTTTACGTATTAGAATTTAACCACGTGCAGAGCTGAACATGAGGTTCTCAAGATAACCCACAGCCTATTGAATTCTTTTTTTTTAATCATTCCTTCTACTTTAATTAGTTGATATTCTTTTTTTAAATTTATTTTTTATAGGGCAGGTTCTTATTAGTTATCTATTTTATACATACTAGTTTATACATGTCAATCCCAATTTCCCAATTCATCACACCACACCCCCACCACCACCCCCTGCCACTTTATCCCCTTGGTGTCCATACGTTTGTTCTCTACATCTGTGTCTCTATTTCTGCCCTGCAAACCGGTTCATCTGTACCATTTTTATAGGTTCCACATATATGTGTTAATATACGATATTTGTTTTTCTGACTTACTTCACTCTGTATGACAGTCTCTAGATCCATCCACGTCTCTACAAATGACCCAATTTCGTTGCTTTTTATGGCTGAGTAATATTCCATTGTATATAGGTACCACATCTTCTTTATCCATTCATCTGTCAATGGGCATTTAGGTTGCTTCCATGACCTGGCTATTGTAAATAGTGCTGCAGTGAACATTGGGGTGCATGTTTCTTTTTGAATTATGGTTTTCTCAGGGTATATGCCCAGTAGTGGGACTGCTGGGTCATATGGTAATTCTATTTTTAGTTTTTTAAGGAGCCTCCATACTGTTCTCCATAGTGGCTGTATCAATTTACATTCCCACCAACAGTACAGGAGGGTTCCCTTTTCTCCACACCCTCTCCAGCATTTGTTGTTTGTAGATTTTCTGATGATGCCCATTCTAACTGGTGTGAGGTGATACCTCATTATAGTTTTAATTTGCATTTCTCTAATAATTAGTGATGTTGAGAAGCTTTTCATGTTCTTCTTGGCCATCTGTATGTCATCTTTGGAGAAATGTCTATTGAGGTCTTCTGCCCATTTTTTGATTGGGTTGTTTGGTTTTTTAATATTGAGCTGCATGAGCTGTTTATATATTTTGGAGATTAATCCTTTGTCCTTTGGTTCATTTGCAAATATTTTCTCCCATTCTGAGTGTTGTCTTTTCATCTTGTTTGTAGTTTCCTTTGCTTTGCAAAAGCTTTTAAGTCCCATGAGATCCCATTTGTTTATTTTTATTTCCATTACTCTAGGAGGTAGATCAAAAAAGATCTTGCTGTGATTTATGTCAAAGAGTGTTCTTCCTATGTTTTCCTCTAAGAGTTTTAGAGTATCCTGTCTTACATTTAGGTCCATTTTGAGTTTATTTTTGTGTATGGTGTTAGGGAGTGTTCTAATTTCATTCTTTTACATGTAGCTGTCCAGTTTTCCCAGCACAACTTATTGAAGCGGCTGTCTTTTCTCCATTGTATATCCTTGCCTCCTTTGTCATAGATTAGTTGACCGTAGGTGCGTGGGTTTGTATCTGGGCTTTCTATCCTTTTCCATTGATCTGTATTTCTGTTTTTGTGCCAGTACCATATTGTCTTGATTACTGTAGCTTTGTAGTATAGTCTGAAGCCAGGGAGTCTGATTCCTCCAGCTCCCTTTTCTCCCTTGAGACTGCTTTGACTATTCGGGGTCTTTTGTGTCTCCATACAGATTTTAACATATTTTATCCTAGTTCTGTAAAAAATGCCATTGGTAATTTGATAAGGATTGCATTGAATCTGTAGATTGCTTTGGGTAGTATAGTCATTTTCACAATATTGATTCTTCCAATCCAAGAACATGGTATATCTCTCCATCTGTTTGTATCATCTTTAATTTCTTTCATCAGTGTCTTATAGTTTTCTGCATACAGGTCTTTCGTCTCCCTAGGTAGGTTTATTCCTAGATATTTTATTCTTTTTGTTGGCAGTGGTAAATGAGAGTGTTTCCTTAATTTCTCTTTTAGATTTTTCATCATTAGTGTGTAGGAATGCAAGAGATTTCTGTGCATTAATTTTGTGTCCTGCTACGTTTCCAAATTCATTGGTTAGCTCTAGTAATTTTCTGGTGGTATCTTTAGGATTCTCTATGTACAGTATCATGTCATCTGCAAACAGTGACAGCTTTACTTCTTCTTTTCCAATTTGTATTCCTTTTATTTATTTTTCTTCTCTGATTGTCATGTCTAGGACTTCCAAAACTATGTTGAATAATAGTGGCGAGAGTGGACATCCTTGTCTTGTGCCTGATCTTAGAGGAAATACTTTCAGTTTTTCACCATTGAGAATGATTTTTGCTGTGGATTTGTCAAATATGGCCTTTATTATTTTGAGGTAGCTTCCCTCTCTGTCCGCTTTCTGGAGAGTTTTTATCATAAATGGGTGTTGAATTTTGTCAAAAGCTTTTTCTTCATCTATTGATATGATTATATGCTTTTTATTCTTCAGTTCGTTTATATGGTGTATCTCATTGATTGATTTGCATATATTGAAAAATCCTGGGCTTCCCTGGTGGCGCAGTGGTTGAGAGTCCGCCTGCCGATGCAGGGGACACGGGTTCGTGCCCCGGTCTGGGAAGATCCTACATGCCGCGGAGCGGCTGGGCCCGTGAGCCATGGCCGCTGAGCCTGCGCGTCCGGAGCCTGTGCTCCGCGATGGGAGAGGCCACAACAGTGAGAGAGGCCTGCATACTGCAAACAAACAAACAAACAAACAAACAAAATTAAAAAAAAAAAAAAAGAAAAATCCTTGCATTCCTGGGGTAAATCCCACTTGATCATGGTGTATGATCCTTTTAATGTGTTTTGGATTCTGTTTGCCAGTATTCTGTTGAGGATTTTTGCATCTATATTCCTCAGTGATACTGGTCTATAATTTTCTTTCTTTGTCTGGTTTTGGTATCTGGGTGATGATGGCCTCATAGAAGGAGTTTGGGAGTGTTCCTTCCTCTGGAAGTGTTTGGGAGAGTTTGATAATGATGAGTGTTCGCTCTTCTCTAAACGTTTGATAGAATTCACCTGTGAGTCTGTCTGGTCCTGAACTTTTGTTTGTTGGAAGATTTTAAATCACAGTTTCAATTTCATTACTTGTGATTGGTCTGTTCATATTTTCTATTTCTTCCTGGTTCAGTCTTGGAAGGTTACACTTTTCTAAGAATTTGTCTATTTCTTCCAGGTTGTCCATTTTATTGTCCATAGACTACCATATTGTGGTAGTCTCTTAGGATGCTTTGTATTTCTATGGTGTGTATTGTAACTTCTCCTTTTTCATTTCTAATTTTATTGATTTGAGTCCTCTCCCTCTTTTTCTTGATGAGTCTGGCTAAAGGTTTATCTGTTTTGTTTCTCTTCTCAAAGAACCAGCTTTTAGTTTTAATGATCTTTGCTATTGTTTTCTTTGTTTCTATTTCATTTATTTCTGCTCTGATCTTTATGATTTCTTTCCTTCTACTAACTTTGGGTTTTGTTTGTTCTTTCTGTAGTTCCTTTAGGTTTTAAGGTTAGATTGTTTATTTGAGGTTTTTCTTGTTTCTTGAGGTAGGCTTGTATTGCTATAAAATTCCCTCTTAGAACTGCTTTTGTTGCATCCCATAGGTTTTGGATTGTCATGTTTTCATTGTAATTTGTCTCTAGGTATTTTTTGATTTCCTCTTTGATTTCTTCAGTGATCTCTTGGTTATTTAGTAATGTATTGTTTAGCCTCCATGTGTTTGTGTTTTTTAGGTTATTTTCCCTGTAATTGATTTCTAATCTCATAGCATTGTGGTTAAAGATGCTTGATATGATTTCAGTTTTCTTAAATTTACTGAGGCTTGATTTGTGACCCATGATGTGATCTATCCTGGAGAATGTTCCATGTGCACTTGAGAAGAAAGTGTAATCTGCTGTTTTCGGATTGAATGTCCTATAAATATCAATTAAATCTATTGGGTCTATTGTGTCATTTAAAGCTTGCATTTCCTTACTAATTTTCTGTTTGGATGATCCGTCCATTGGTGTAAGTGAGGTGTTTAAGTCCCCCACTATTGTGTTACTGTCGATTTCCTGTTTTATAGCTGTTAGCAGTTGCCTTATGTATTGAGGTGCTCCTATGTTGGGTGCATACATATTTATCGTTGTTATATCTTCTTCTTGGGTTGATCCCTTGATTATTATGTAGTGTCCTTCCTTGTCTCTTGTAACATTCATTTTAAAGTGTATTTTATCTGATATGAGTATTGCTACTCCAGCTTTCTTTTGATTTTTATTTGCATGGAATATGTTTTTCCATCCCCTCACTTTGAGTCTGTATGTATCCCTAGGTCTGAAGTGGGTCTCTTCTAGACCGCAGATATATTTGGGTCTTGTTTTTGTAACCATTCAGCAAGCCTGTGTCTTTTGGTTGGAGCATTTAATCCATTCATGTTTAAGGTAATTATCAATATGTATGTTCCTGTTACCATTTTCTTAATTGTTATGGGTTTGTTTTTTAGGTCCTTTTCTTCTCTTGTGTTTCCCACTTAGAGAAGTTCCTTTAGCATTTGTTGTAGAGCTGGTTTGGTGGTGCTGAATTGTCTAGCTTTTGCTTGTCTGTAAAGCTTTTGATTTCTCCATCAAATCTGGATAAGATCCTTGCCGGGTAGAGTAATCTTGGTTGTATGTTCTTCCCTTTCATCACTTTAAGTATATTGCTCCACTCCCTTCTGGACCGCCAGGTTGTGTCAGACCCCCCAGTTGGGAAGCCTGATGTGGTGCTCAGAACCTTCACTCCAGTGGGTGGGCTTCTGTGGTATAAGTGTTCTCCAGTTTGTGAGTCACCCACCCAGCAGTTACTGCATTTGATTTTATTGTGATTGCACCCCTCCTACCATCTCATTGTGGCTTCTCCTTTGTCTTTGGATGTGGGGTATCTTTTTTGGTGAGTTCCAGTGTCTTCCTGTTGATGATTGTTCAGCAGTTAGTTGTGATTCCAGTGCTCACGCCAGAGGGAGTGAGCACACGTCCTCTACTCTGCCATCTTGAGCCAATCTCCTTAATATTCCTCGAATTCTTAACCTGTTTAAAAGTGTAATTAAAAGGCTAGGAGAATTATGTCATTAAAATATTACATCATTAGAATAGAGGGCACTTAATATTGACATTTTGTAGAGGTCTGGATTGTCCCTTGCAGGATGTTTAACATCTTTGGTCCCTACCCATTATATGTGAGTACTGCTCCCCAGACTTGACAGATAAAGAAATTCCCTCAGACATTTCCTAATAATCTATCTGGGAATGGTACTAATGTCAGCTTCAAAATTACTGCCCAGATTAATATTGTATGGTCAGCATGATACTATTGTTTTAGATATTTAGGCCTGCTCACATCAAAACTTTATTTATGGATTCTGTCAAGGTAGTATACTACCCTGTAGTTTGTATAATTTTTTTCTTTTGGGGGAGTCTTTTTTAAAGTTTAAGACTGATATTCTGTGACTAGCTTTCACACTATCCTGTAGATAGAAAAATGTCATACTTCTTTGTTGGTCACTGAGTCCTCCATCCATCAATAATTGCTTTTGACTCAAATTAAAAACATTTTATTCTTCTCATTACATAATTTCTGTTTTTCAGTAATGACTATATGTAGTAAAATCTTAAATTTACAATGTAAAGCAATTACCGAACTTGAGTTATGGCTTAGCTATAGGTATTTATGATATCATTAATTGAGTTTCTGGCATATCAAAACTGGTTGCGTATTTAAAAAGTTAAACCATGACTTATAATATTAGACATAATATTTTATTTCTTCCTGTATAACTGAATTATTCCAACATATGCTATTAGTCTGTGTAACAGATAATAAACTTTCTAAGTAAACAATAGTTATTAAAGCCAAAAGCAGTTAAGATGTTGAACAAGATATGAATTATAAAGACTATATTTCAGAATAGTACACTCAAGTTTATGTATGATCTTCCTTTAAATTAGATAGACCTTAAAAATACATAAGGTATATTAACCAGAGTTTTTAATATATGCTGCTTAGTTTTTTTTTTTTTTAACTGATAAAGATTTGCAGCGTGGAGTCTTCTATGTTTAATTCAAGTTTGACAGTACTGCATTGGACCAATTTGCATATGACAGATCTTTGATGAGGCAGGATATTAATTTACTATTTGTTTAAAACTGTAATATATAGACTGTAATTATTACGTACAGAGCGCTTATTTCTATCTTTTCTAGTTTCTAGAAATAGTGATACAGTCCTTAGGACTCAGCTCCAAAAGTAGAAGTAGCTTAAGAGAATATATTAAATATTCATAAATCATTTGCTGTTTTCTTTCTATCCAGTTTTTGGTGTAGAAAATGTAGTAAGTTTTAAATATAGAGGTTCTCAGTCCTTTGCTGGTTAAAATCTGCATATGAGTTAGCCTTTCAGCTTAGTTTTCTGTGAAAGCACATTATCATTTCTGCTTCTTAAATTGTATCCTAATAGTCATTAAATTTATGATTTGTTGCTATGTATTTTCTAATATTAAAAGGAACAAGGCAGCAATTGTAGTGTCATGCCATTTGTGTACATCTTTTTTGAATTGCTTTCTATTATACACTTTATCAGAGATTATAAATGTTAGACTTGTAAAAATGGTTTAATAACTTTGTTGTGGGCTTCCCTGCTGGCACAGTGGTTGAGAGTCCGCCTGCCGATGCAGGGGACACGGGTTCGTGCCCCGGTCCGGGAAGATCCCACATGCCGCGGAGCGGCTGGGGCCGTGAGCCATGGCCGCTGGGCCTGCGCGTCTGGAGCCTGTGCTCCGCAACGGGAGAGGCCACAACAGTGAGAGGCCCGCATACCACACACAAAAAAAATAACTTTGTTGTAACTTTATGTGTAGTAGAAAGCTAATTTGAAATAATTTGATCAGTTATCAGAATATCCTAATCCATGTGATATTTTAATTAAAATAATTAAATAGAGTAACCTCTTAAATCTTAATGTAAACCAAAGAACTTCTCACTGAAAGTCTTTAATAGTTATTTAAAATACTGTGGTCTTCTCAGTTTAGTGTACATAAAGACAATGATTGGCCAGCCAGTTTCTGATTTGCTGTTGTTCTTTTTCTAATTTCTTAAATTAACTGTCTTTAGATGTGAAAGCACTTTCATTTCGGTCTTAAGCTCTGATGTTCAGGAACTGTAAACGAACAGGTGAACTACAAAATTATTTAATATGTATCATATAAGTAAAAATGAAGATTTTTCTTTTAAAATTTGAAAGTATCCTCAAGGCATGTTGGAAAATCATAATTCAGTTTTTTGAACCTATTTTGAAAAAAAGTTCAAACTTGCCAGAAGGTTGCAAGAGTAGTACAGTGAACTCTTGATAGATTAATCAGTTAAGATTTTGCCACATTTGCTTTCTCTCCCTTCCCACCTTCTCTCCTTCATTCCCTCCTCCCTTTTTTTTAACCCACTTGACATATTTTTTCCTTTTTTTAAGCTTTATTGAGAGATATGTAATTGACAAAATTGTAAGATATTTAAAGTGTACAGTGTGGTGATTTGATATTTGTATACATTGTGAAAGGATTCCCCCTACCAAGTTAATTAATACAACCATCACCTCACATATTTACCTTTTTCCTTTTCGTGTATGTGAGAATGTTTAAGTTCTATTCTCTTGGCAAATTTCATTTATACAATACTGTGTTATCAACTAAAGTCATCATGTGTTACACATTAGATCCTCAGACCTTATTCTTCTTATAACTGGAAGTTTGTACCTCTATCAGTCTCTCTCTGTTTCCCCTACCCCCAGCCTGTGTGACCACTAATTCTTTTCTTTTTTTAAGAATACATTGTATGTTGCCTCTCAGAATAGTGAATCACATATTCCTTTGCGTCACTGCTATTATTGGTAGCAGTGACTTTCTCAGAATCTCTTTGAGAATATTGTGTTCAACTTTCATTTAACTTAAGTATAAGTTGTTTTTTGTTTGTTTTTGTTTGTTTTTTACAAGATGAAGAGGTGTAGGATTTGACCCAGTGTAAATGCTGAAATATTTAAATTTAACAGACTCTTAAATATTTGTTTTGCTAAATTAATGGGAGAAAAATTGGGGGACATTTTGATTATGAAGAGGAACATTTTATAAGGACTTTGTGTTCAACCCTGGGAATTTATGTGTGCCATTAAAACTTTTATTTGAAATGACTTCCTAACCTTGGACCAAAGAAACTTTTGAGTATTTGATATACATGTGTACCAATTTTGGACTCAAAATACATATAAAATGTTTCAAGTTAATATAGCGTATATAAGAAAATTATCTGGGTGGAAATAGATGCTAATTTTAGCCATCTTTTGTTTTGAATTAGGAAGCTCTGGAGGCATATGTGAAAAAAGTAAGCTTTATTCAGATGGTAAGAAGAAGTCTTTAAACACTGGAATTATTACTGTTCAGAACTATGGGTCTCATGTACCCCCCAAAGTCTCTCACATTACATTTGCTCATGAAGTTGGACATAACTTTGGATCTCCAGTAAGTATTGCTTAATTATTACATTTTTTAAAAGTTACTAATCTTTCATATTGTGTAATTTTTGTTATTGTTTACAGTGAAAACAAGTACACATGAATATTTAGTTTTTATATGTCAGAACACAGTAATGTACTTGACCATAATACTGAAAAGGAGGAAGATAGAATATTTGTAATTAAAATAAGAAAATAAGCACAACAGTGCCAGAATTCTATGAAAGCAAGGAATTTTGTCTGTTTCATTCACTTCTGTTTCCCCTGACCTTAGAATAGTGCCTGGTACATGATTCATTCAAATATTTATTGAATGAGAATCACTTTTCATTGCTTAAAGTACATTTTGAATGTTAACAAATTGTGGGGTTCTTGTTTGGTTTCTATTAAAGCATTATTGGAGTTTACTAGTTTGTCTTTCTCTACTGTGGAATGAGACTGTTATTTTAAAATCTTTTGGTATGAAAAATTTGTAACATACATAAAAGTAGAGACAAATAGTACGGCAAAGTCTTCCGTTCATATCCAGGACACAGGGGTCAGCAACCTTTTTCTTTGGTCTACTAGTAAACATTCTAGGTGTGGGGGACAATATTTGGTCTCTGTTGCATATTTTTCTTTGTTGTTGTTTTTCTTTTTACAATCTTTTAAACATGGAAAAACCATTCTTAGCTTAGGCCATATAAAAACAGGCTGTGGGCTGTGATTTGCCAACCTCTGATTCAGATTCAACGATCACCAAGATTTTGCCACATCTCCTTTCTGTGTTTCTTTCTTTTTCTTCGTAAGGTGTTAGAATCAAATTCACTCCCCTTTCCACATTTCAGTATGCATCTCATAAAAAATTAGACATTTTCTTCCATAACCACCATGTGGTTATGATACCTGACAAAATGAGCAGTTCTTTGTTATCATTTAATACCCAGTTCATTGTATTGATTTTCAAGTGAATTGAAGATTAATACACATGGAAATACAAAATACTGAAAGATATTCTGTCTTTGTGATTTTGGTGTGTCTTACTAAAGTAACAAGTTTGGGAAAATTTCATTTGAAAACTGCATATAAATTCATTACTTCTACCTTATCACTTGTAAAAATGGAAATTTTTATGAGTTTAGAAAAACAATTGTAATCTCATAGCTTAAAATTCTCAAATGCTCTTATCTAATGTTCCCCCAGTTTGTAAAATATAAGTACCCTCTCACTAAGTTGCAAGTCTTCTTCTAATTTCAATCAGAAATGGATAGATAATCAGTACCCTTGGATAAAGTATTTAAAATGTGTTGAATCTCTCTACCTCTTATCTGCTTTTGTGATATGTTCTAAAAAGAGTAATTGAAATTTTAGAGATGAGCAGAGAACTCTTGTTAATTTGCATTTTCAAGGGCAGTTAAATGTCCTCGACTCTCCCAGTCACCTTCATCCAACCCTTACCAGGGGATTTTCGTACCCTTCCAACTACTCTTCTGTTCGTTAGTCTAGGGCCTCTCAAAGTTTAATGTGCATACAAATTACTGAGGATCTTACAGTATAGATTCCATTTCAGTGGGCCTTTGGTCGGGCCTGAGTGTCTGCCTTTCTAAGATACTCCCAGGGGATGCTGCTGGTGCTGGTCTGTGGGCCATACTTGGAGTAGGATATCTAGTCTGTTCTCTTTTCAATTCCCATCTAATCTGTCTTCTGCCTGGTTGCCAGAGAGGTGTTTTTTAAGACATTAATGTAATATTAATTATTGCTTATTGTTGAGCAGATAAATTGGTTCACATTTTTTTGCCTACCTTGCTATCTTTTCCTATCATACCAGACTACTTCTAATGTTTCTGTCATGCTCAAATACACCTCATCCCTTTGTGTATGTTGTTCATGATACCGTACATATAGATAGTAGGTACTTAGTAAATATGTATTAAGTAATTTAATAGTGAGATCAGCCAGACCATGAACTCCTGAGCCTGTCTCCCTTGACATTTTTATCTAAAATCTGTCTTTATCTCTTCTGTCATGTATCTGTATTATGATAATGTTACTTTCTCTCTGAGTGGTTCACTCTATCCCTTATATTTATTTATCCTATCCTAAATGTTTATTGCATACCTGCTGTTAACCACTTTATAAACTTTGTTGTGGGGAGTTGTAAGCATAAATGAGACAAGTTCCTGTCTCTCGGTATGAAAGTTTTAATGTATTGACTCTTAGCAGATGAATCTTTGTCTAGGTGTATATAGTTCTTTTTTTTTTTTTTTTGATTAATTTATTTGTTTTTATTTTTGGCTGTGTTGGGTCTTCGTTGCTGCACTCGGGCTTTCTCTAGTTATGGTGAGCGGGGGCTACTCTTCGTTGCAGTGCATGGCCTTCTCATTGCAGTGGCTTCTCTTGTTGAGGAGCACGGGCTGTAGGCGCACTGGCTTCAGGAGCTGCAGCACGTGGGCTCGGTAGTTGTGGCCTGCGGGCTCTTGAGCACAGGCCTCAGTAGTTGTGGTGCGCAGGCTTAGTTCCTCTGCGGCATGTGGGATCTTCCCGGGCCAGGGCTTGAACCCATGTCCCTTGCATTGGCAGGTGGATTCTTAACCACTGCGCCACCAGGGAAGCCCTAGGTATAGTTCTAATCGGTCTGATCATGTCACTTCTGTTCACAATTTCCAATACCTGCTGATATTGCTAATACAATTTCCTTATCTTAGCATTTAGGTTTTTCCATAATTTGTGTCTAAGTGTAATTCCAGTGCTATTTCTTCTTCCCTGTCAAATTAAGTCATTTTAAAAAACTTTACTTCTGCCAGGAAGCCAATTCCTTTCCATTTCTGCCTATTGAAATCTTGATCCATGTGGTTATGTAATGTAAATTAATATGGCCCTTTTGTCAGGCAGTTTGGCAGTATGTATCCAGGCCTTTAAAATGTTTGACCTTTTAACTCAGTAACTCTGCCTCTGGGAATCCAACTAAAAGAAATAACTGCAGAATGTGTCAGAGATTTATGTAAATTTCAAAAGAAGAAATAAAAATAAAAAAGGTATCCATTGCAGTTATACCTTCACTGATTTTTTTTCTTCCCTTCTGAGACAGTGACCCCTAAAAGAGCAAATTATCTTCCTTTTCACAGTCTAAAATAATTGTAAGATCTACTCTAAAGGAGAGTCCACACGCTTCCATTTTTCTTCTGATGAGAAAATTACATTTAATCAGATGACCTGAAAACCTTATTTTACTTCCTGTTTATGTAACTCTATATTCTTTTTGACAGCATGATTCTGGAACAGAGTGCACTCCAGGAGAATCTAAGAATTTAGGACAAAAAGAAAATGGCAATTACATCATGTATGCAAGAGCAACATCTGGGGACAAACTTAACAACAATAAATTCTCACTCTGTAGTATTAGAAATATAAGTCAAGTTCTTGAGAAGAAGAGAAACAACTGTTTTGTTGGTATGTATATTTTCCCAGCATTTTATTATGAATATTTTGAAACATTCAGAAAACTTGAAAGAATTATATAGTAAACACCTAGTATGTTCCTACCACCTATATTTTACAGTTGTTAGCACTTTAATACATTTGCTTTATCACACTTGTCAATCTTTTCATCTCTCAATCCATATTTTTTTGTTGCAATTTAAAGTGCATTGTGGATATCAGTATACTTCAGTCCTAAGCACTTTAGCCTACATAAGTAGAGTTCAATTTAAGTAAAGTTCAGTATTGTTTGTGGTGTTTTTGTTTTTCACATAAGTGCAATATACAAATCTTAAGTCCACCATTTTGATGAGCTTTGACAAATACATTTACCTGTGTAATCTAAGTACCCGCACAACATTTCTGTCACCCCAGAAAGTTCTTTCATTTCCTTTCCCCATCAATCTTTGCACCCCTCCTGCAACCATTATTCTGATTTATTTCTCCATAGATAAATTTTGCTTATTTTATTTCATATAATTGGAATCATACAGTTTGCACCCTTTTGTGAAAGGCTGCTTTCACTCAGCGTACTATTCTGAGATTCATTATTAGTTGTGTTTTTTTTTTTTTTTTTTTTTTTTTTTTGCGGTACGCGGGCCTCTCACTGTTGTGGCCTCTCCTCTTGTGGAGCACAGGCTCCGGATGCGCAGGCTCAGCGGCCATGGCTCACAGGCCGAGCTGCTCCACGTCATGTGGGATCTTCCCAGACCAGGGCACGAACCTGTGTCCCCTGCATTGGCAGGCGGACTGTCAACCACTGTGCCACCAGGGAAGCCCTCATTATTACTATTTTGTACCATTTTTTTTCCCCACTGAATTATATGCATTATATGAATATATCACAGTTTGCTTATCTACTCTCCTATTGAATGGAACACTTGGGCTTTTTAGGTTTGGGCTAATATGAATAAAGTTGCTATGAATTTTTTTCTTACTGTGGTAAAATATATATAACATAAAATTTATATTTAAACTAATTTTAAGTGTACAATTCAGTAGTATTAAGTACATTTACAGTATTATGCAACATTACTGCTTTTCCATTTTCAAACTTTTAAAATCACTCCAAATAGAAATTCAGTAACCATTAAGCAATAACTCCTATTTCTTTCTCTCCCCGGCCCCTAGTAACCTCTGATCTATTTTGTGTCTCTGTGACTTTGCCTATTCTAGGTATCTCATATAAATGGGATAATGCTTTTGTATCTGGTTTATTTCACTTAGCATAAAATTTCCAAAATTTATACAAGTTGCAGCATGTATCAGAATGCCATTCTTTTTTATGGCCGAATAATATTCCATTATATGGATATACCACATTGTGTTTATCCATTCATCTGTTATGCCTCTTGTAGGGCATTTAATATGTTCTAAATATTCTACCTTTTATTATGTTTTGGGGGGTCCTTGTCCTATTTTACAAGATTTTAAGTTACTTGAGGGCAGACACTGAGGCCTGCTCATATTGCACATAAACAGCACTCTTATAGATGAGTTAAACATATGGCAACAAAGGAGAAAGAATTGAGGAAGGTTTCCAGATAAGCATGGCCTTTCATTTTTTTAGCTGCATTTAAAAAAAAAATTTATTTATTTTATTTATTTATTTTTGTCTGCATTGGGTCTTCGTTGCTGCATGCAGGTTTTTCTAGTTGTGGTGAGCAGGTGGCTACTCTTCGTTGCGGTGTGTGGGCTTCTCATTGCAGAGGCTTCTCTTGTTGCGGAGCATGGGCTCTAGGCATGCAGGCTTCAGTAGTTGTGTCACATGGGCTCAGTAGTTGCGGCTCATGGGCTCTAGAGCGCAGGCTCAGTAGTTGTGGCTCATGGGCTTAGTTGCTCCATGACATGTGGGATCTTCCTGGATCAGCACTCAAACCCATGTCCCCTGCATTGGCAGTAGGATTCTTTTTTTTTTTTTTTTTTCTTTTTTGCGGTACGTAGGCCTCTCACTGCTGTGGCCTCTCCCGTTGTGGAGCACAGGCTCCGGATGCGCAGGCTTAGCAGCCATGGCCCACAGGCCCAGCAGCTCCACAGCATGTGGGATCCTCCCAGACCGGGGCACGAACCCATGTCCCCTGCATCAGCAGGTGGACTCTCAACCACTGTGCCACCAGGGAAGCCCCAGCAGGCGGATTCTTAATCACTGCGCCACCAGGGAAGCCCTGCATTTTTTTTTTTGAGGTATAATTGACATAACACTATGGCCTTTTTTTTTTTTTTTTTTTTTTTTTTTTTTTTTTTTTTTTTTTTTGCGGTACGTGGGCCTCTCACTGTTGCGGCCTCTCCCGCTGCGGAGCACAGGCTCTGGATGCGCAGGCACAGCGGCCATGGCTCACGGGCCCAGCCGCTCCGCGGCACGCGGGATCCTCCCGGACCGGGGCACGAACCCGTGTCCCCTGCATCGGCAAGCGAGCTCTCAACCACTGCGCCACCAGGGAAGCCCTGGCCTTTTGTTTTTAATTGAAATTTATACAGAGATAATTTAGATTCACATGCAGTTGTAAGAAATAATGGAGATTCCATATACCCTTCACCCAGTTCCCCCCAGTGGTAACATCTTGCAAAACTGTATAGTATCATTACAGCATTACATATAGCAAGGATATTGACATTGATACAGCCCACAGATCTTATTCAGATTTCCCCAGTTTTTCCTGTCCTCATTTCTCTGGGTGTGTGTTTAGTTCTATACAGTTATATCATGTGTAGCTTTATGTGTCCATCACCACAGCCATGATAAAGAATAGTTCCATCACCACAAGTAATTCTTTTTTTTTTTTTTTTAATTTTTTTTTGGCTGTGTTGGGTCTTTTTTGTTTGTGTGGTACACGAGCCTCTCACTGTGTGGCCTCTCCCATTGCGGAGCACAGGTTCCAGATGTGCAGGCTCAGTGGCCATGGCCCACGGGCCCAGCCGCTCCGCGGCATGTGGAATCCTCCCAGACCGGGGCATGAACCCGTGTCCCCTGCATTGGCAGGCGGACTCTCAACCACTGCGCCACCAGGAAAGCCCATGTGTTGGGTCTTTGTTGCTGTGCATGGGCTTTTCTCTAGTTGTGGTGAGCGGGAGCTACTCTTTGTTGTGATGCGCGGGCTTCTCATTTCAGTGGCTTCTCTTGTTGCGGACCATGAGCTCTAGGTGCCTGAGCTCAGTAGTTGTGGCATGCAGGCTGTAGGACACACGGGCTTCAGTAGTTGTGGTGTGCAGGCTCAGTAGTTGTGGTTCATGGGCCCTAGAGTACAGTCTCAGTAGTTGTGGCGCACGGGCTTAGTTGTTCCGCAGCATGTGGGATCTTCCCGGACCAGGGATCGAACTCGTGTCTCCTGCATTGGCAGGCAGATTCTTAACCATTGCGCCACCAGGGAAGTCCCACCACAAGTAACTCTTGGCGTTGCCCTTTTATAACCACACTCACCTCCCTCCTGGTGTCCCTTCACCTGCCCCACTAAACTATTCTCCATTTCTAAAATTTTGTCACTTCAAAAATGTTATATAAATGGAATCATACAGTATGTAACCTTTGGGATTTTTCACTCAGCATGATTCCTTGGAAATTAATCCAAATTGTTTGCCTGCATCACTAGTTTTTTCCTTTTTATTGTAGGTGGTATGTGTGTACTACAGTTTAACGATTTTTCTATTAAAGGATATTTGGGTTATCTTCAGTTTTTGGCAGTTATGAATAAAGCAGCTATAAACAGGCTTTTCAGGTGAATATAAGTTTTCATTTCTCTGTGATAAATGCCTCCAAATCCAACTGATGGATGAATATAGCCGTTGTTTGTTTTTATTTACATGAAACTGCCAAACTGTTCTCTAGAAGGCTGTACTATTTTACATTCCCACCAGTAGTGTATGAGTGATCTAATTTCTCTCTATCCTTGTCAGGTTTTGGTATTTTTATTTTATCCATTGTGATAGGTATATAGTGGTATTTCATTGTAGCTTACTTTGTGTTTTTCTGATGACTAATGACATTGAATATCTTCTCATGTGCTTTTTTTGCCATATGTATATCTTCTTTGGTGAAATGTCCATGTTTCTTGGCCCTTGAGTTTTTTGGTTTTGTTTTTTCTGTTGAGTTTTGAGGGTTCTTTATATAGTCTAGATGCTAGTCACTTGTCAGATATTGGTCTGCATATATTTTCTTCCTGTCTTTAGCTTGTCTTTTCATCCTCTTTACAGTCTTTCGCAGAGCAAAAGTCAAATTTTGATGATGTTCAAATGATCAATTTTTACTTCTATTGATTGACTTTTTTTATAAAGCCTTTTTCTTTTAAAAGGGCAGATTAAAGTTACATTGATGTTATAATTTTTGTTATTGTTGTTATCAGTGGTAGTTTTTCTAAATCTTCTTAGTGTAGAAGTGACACATAGATTCTTCATCTGTAAACTGGGTTTTCACAATAAACTTCCTGATTGAAAATGACTTTAAAAGTGAGCATATTTGTCTTTCTCTGTCTGACTTCACTTAATATGATAATCTCTAGGTCTATCCATGTTTCTGCAAATGGCATTATTTCATTCTTTTTTTATGGCTGAGTAATATTACATTGTGTGTGTGTGTGTGTGTGTGTGTGTGTGTGTGTGTGTGTATATACACACCACATCTTCTTTATCCATTCATCTACTGATGGACATTTAGGGTGCTTATATGTCTTGGCTCTTGTAAATAGTGCTGCAGTGAACATTGGGGTTTATGTATCTTTTCGAATGAGAGTTTTCTCCAGATATATGCCCAAGAATGGGATTGCAGGATCATATGGTTTTAGTTTTTAAGGAATCTCCATAGTTCTCCATAGTGGCTGCACCACTTTACATTCCCACCAAGAGTGTAGGAGGATTCTTTTTTCTCTATACCCTCTCCAGCACTTAGTATTTGTAGACTTTTTAATGATGGCCATTCTGACTGGTGTGAGGTGATACCTCATTGTAGTTTTGATTTGTATTTCTCTAATAATTAGCAATATTAAGCATCTTTTCATGTGCCTGTTGGCCATCTGTATGTCTTCTTTGAAGAAATGTCTGTTTAGGTCTTCTGCCCATTTTTTGATTGGGTTGTTTGTGGGGTTTTTTGACATTAAGCTGTATGAGCTGTTTATATTTTGGAAATTATACACCTTGTCAATAACATTGTTTGCAAATATTTTCTCCCAGTCTGCAGGTTATCTATTCGTTTAGTTTATGGTTTCCTATGCTGTGCAAAAGCTATTAAGTTTAATTAGGTCCCATTGGTTTATTTTTGGTTTTATTTCCATTACTCTAGGAGACAGATCCAAAGAAATACTGCTGCAGTTTATGTCAAAGAGTGTTCTGCCTATGTTTTCCTCTAGGAGTTTTGTAGTATCTGTTCTTATATTTAGGTTTTAATCCATTTTGAGTTTATTTTTATATGTGGAGTTAGAGAATGTTCTAATTTCATTCTTTTACATGTAGCTGTCCAGTTTTCCCAGTACTACTTTTTGAAGAGACTATCTTTTCTCCATTGTATATTCTTGTTTCCTTTGTCGTAGATTAACTGACCATAAGTGCATGGGTTTATTTCTGGGTTTTCTATCCTGTCCCATTGACCTATATGTCTGTTTTTGTGCCAGTACCATACTGTTTTGATTACTGTAGCTTTGTAGTATAGGCAAATACCAGAGAAAGACAGACATCATATGATATCACTTGTATGTGGAATCTAAAAAAAGGATACAAATAAACTTATTTACAAAACAGAATTGGACTTACAGACATATGAAGCAAACTTATGGTTACCAAAGGGGATAGCAGGGACAAGGGCATGGGGGGGAGATAAATTAGGAGTTTGAGATTAACATATACACACTGCTATATATAAAATAGGTAAACAACAAGGACCTACTGTATAGCACAGGGAACTATACTCAATATATTGATAACCTATAATAGAAAAGATTCTGAAAAAGAAATATTTACATAGATGTATGTGTGTATAACTGAATCACTTTGTTGTACACTTGAAACTGACACAACATTGTAAAATATCGATACTACAGTTTAACATAAATAAATAAATAACATTTACATAAGATAGAAAAAAACGAGCATATTGCTTTTTAGTATGGGAAGGAAATTTGTTTCTTAAATTACCATGAAATATGTACATATTATAATTTTTGTATTTAAACAGCCCCTTTTCCCTCTATTTAAGCTGTTAGCAAATAGCTGATTTGAAGTAATATTTTTGTATGAGATGAAAACTAATGTGTAGTAAATATTGCATGAATCGTTTTCTGACTTTTGTCATTTGTCCTTTTCTCCTAAATTACATGTCACATGAATTATAAAATGATTATTGCTAGACTGTAGAAAAATCATTATTATTTACTTAGTATATATTTGCATATTCATGCTTCTAGTTTTTGAGAACAAAAGAGATGGTATAAAATGAAAGAGAGAGGGAATTCCCTGTCAGTCCAGTGGTTAGGACTCGGCACTTTCATTGCCATGGTCCCGGGTTCAATCCCTGGTTGGGGAACTGAGATCGCAAGCCTCGTGGCATGGCCAAGAAAAAGAAAAAGGAAAGGGTGGGATGGAGCTTCAGTTACCTCTAAAATTTCCTTTAATGTTGGATGTGGTCAAGCATAAGAATGAAGTTTCTGAGTATAAAGCTAGGCTTTCTAGAATATTTTTGATTCAGATGTGCATTGTTTTGGGTTCCTGTGCTAGAGATATGTTCCCTTTCACTCACTCAGTTCTCAGTTTGAAGACTGTGCTACAGCTGTTTTGCACATTGATTTGGTGTAGCAGAAAGAAAAGAGCACCAGATTTTAAATCCAGAAGACCTGGGTTTAGTCTGTGTTTTGTCCATAACTGGGGCATATGGTTTCCAGCAAGTCACAAACTCTGTGAAAGTTAGTTTTCTTTTCTCTAAAATGAAGACATTTGATTCTTTTCATTTCCCTGCAGATACTGAAATTCAGTGATTTTATGTTCTTAGACTTAGCATTCTTGTTCCAGTTTTAAACTTCACTGGAAAAATCAAAGAACTTTTAAAAAGAGCCTAAAAATCTTTCTGAAATTATTCACTATGCTTAGACCAGACAGTCTAACCTTAATGAACTAAGATCTGACCCAATATTGTTAGACTCTGGAAACACAACAAGTGTAAATAATACATGGTTCTTCCCTTAAGGAGCTTGGTCTAGCTGACAAGCAAAACTAATGTACATTACAAAAAATTTACTAATTGACTAGGATGCAGTCAGCCAAATAGAATGTGGGAAATTCCATAAAATAAAATGACCCAATTTCTTTAACAATTAATAGTATAAAAATAAAAAGAGGTGAGGGAATCTGTTACATATTAAAAGAACTTAAGATACATGTCAACCAAAAGCAACCGTGGGGAGAGGGGTTGGGGGAAGCTTGTGTGAAACTTGGTTCAAATAAACTAATGTAAAGAGGCAATTGAAGAAAATTGAACACGGATTGGCTATTAGATGCTATTAAGCATACTGCTAAGTGTTTTAGATGTGATAATGGTATTATGGTTAGATTTTAAAAAGAAAGAACTCCTTATCTGTTAGATTCATCTTGGGATATTAAGAGCAGAAGAATATGTTAGATGGAGGTGTACAGCAAATTGTTGAAGTTGTTAAAGCTAAGTGATTGGTACATGAGAGTTCACTGTACTTATTCTTTTACTACTTCTGTGTATGTTTGAAATTTTCTAACAGAAAAGGTTTAATTTTTTTCTGGTTGATGAAACACTGACTTACTTTGTACTTATGTGCTAAAAATATAAATAGTACAGTCATTGTTCAGTAAAGCTCAGTGTGGCATGGCCTAAATAGAATGCTACCGCTTCTGGGAGGGACCTTAGAAGGGGAGCATCAGGTCAAATTCCCTCACTGTACAGCTTAAGAAACTGAGGCCCCAAAAAAGGGAAGTGACTTGCCTAAGGCCACATTGCTAGTTAGTGACCAAGCTACTGTTATAATTAGATCTTCTAATTTCCAGATTCCTAGTTTGTTCTACTTTTCTTATTCTTCGAAATTTTCCTTTCTTCTTTTGTTCTGTGGCTTTAAAGAGTTTGTGAATTTTAAATAAAATTAATGTTGCATATAGTGCTTACTTTGTCTTACTTATTTTCTTCAGAATCTGGCCAACCTATTTGTGGAAATGGAATGGTAGAGCAAGGTGAAGAATGTGATTGCGGCTATAGTGACCAGTGTAAAGATGAGTGCTGCTATGATGCAAACCAACCAGAAGGGAAAAAATGCAAGCTGAAACCTGGAAAGCAATGCAGGTACCTTGCTAATTCCAGTAGTGTTAATGTTCCTGGGAAGTCACCTGAGGGCAGTTATGTCAGATTTCAAACTGAGATTAGGAGATGTATGTGGTTTTGGAATTTTGTTATTTGTTGTTGGTTTATTTTTCTGGAGTAGTAGTATTTAGTGCACTGTTGTTGGCAGATTGAACTACTTGTAATTGTAGTTTGTGTGGCGGGTGTTAAAAAAGGACATGCAAAGGACACTCAATAAAATACATATTATTTAATGCCTAACTTTAAAAATGTGACTTGTCAGTAGTTTTAGAATCTTAACTTTAAATATTTAGATAGTATGGCTTCCATACACTCCTGTAACTTAGTTGTCATATAATTTCACTTGCCAAATTATTTTGGTAGTGATAGATATAAGCAGTAGAATATTGTTTGTGCAGTACTTTCAAAATGGATGTTTTGTGTATCCTAGTTTGATTTTAGTGTATATATGTGAGAAAAGTTGATAAATTGACTAATGTGTATCTATGAAAAACAATGACTTGCCTAATATTTAATCCATTTTCCATTGTAGCCTTTTACTAAAGGCAAATAGAATAGAATAAGAAAGCCGAATATAGTATGACTTCATTATAAAAACAAGATTCTTAATCACTTTTCTGCACTTATTAGAGTGTTGAAATTTAATAGCCTCTTATTCCAATAAGACTTGTTTAACAGTAACATACTTAGCATTTAAAAGATGAGATTTATGATTTAAAAATTAGGACTGTATCTGTGTGTATAGGAAATATCCTAGTGATTTTCTTTACTCACCTCAATGTTTCTTCTAGTCCAAGTCAAGGTCCCTGTTGCACAGCACAGTGTGCATTCAAGTCAAAAACTGAGAAGTGTCGGGATGATTCAGACTGTGCAAAAGAAGGAATATGTAATGGCGTCACAGCTGTCTGCCCAGCATCTGATCCTAAACCAAACTTTACAGACTGTAATAGGCATACACAAGTGTGCATTAATGGGGTAAGCATTTGATTTGTATGTTGTTTATTTAGTTTTATGAAACCTTTTTCAGAATAATTGTTTGTTGCCACTTAAAGCCGCATAAAGTAATTAATCTTGGTCCCAGTTTCAACATCCCTTTCTATTTCCTCACAAAGCTGTGAATGCATTACGTGGCATAAGTGCCTAGTGGCATTTGATTAGTTATTGACTTGTCTTTCATCTTTCTACTGCATGTGTTTGATACTCTCTAGAGAAAAATAGTTACGTAACTAGGCATGTAACTTTGTATTGCTTTTAAGTTTTATAAATTAATATTTTAATACTCTAAATAAAAGAACTCTTGGTTATTTCCTCTGAATGTGAAGCCTTTAAAGCTTTCTTGGCTAAATAATCACTTTCCTCTACATGAGGAAAATTTCATTTTTCTCTTCTTATAAAGGAGTCATAATAACCAACATAAAGTGATGCTCATCTAATCTCCTTCTCTATTTTTGTTTGGTCTAGATTTTTAAGTTACCATTTCTTTTAAAGATTTACTATCTTATTTGCACTTACTCTTTTAAAGATGTGTTTATACAATCCATTTCTGATACTAATCTATGCTCCCCCACCCCGACTTGTATTTCTACTTAATTATTTTAGCATTGGAGGTGTCTCTGTCTGTTACTGTCAACAAGAGGTTTGACCGTATCGTATAGGGATTAAATAATTGGTCTTTTATTTTTCTTTCAGCAATGTGCAGGTTCTATCTGTGAGAAGTATGGGTTGGAGGAGTGTACCTGTGCCAGTTCTGATGGCAAAGATGATAAGGAATTATGCCATGTCTGCTGTATGAAGAAGAGTAAGGCTTTTAAAATGCAAGAGTATAAAATCTGTTTCAAAAACCTTATTTTCTCCTAAATTTTAAGTGTTAAACTTTGATATACAGTTGGGACAGATAATTTCCAGCTGAACTGATCCTCTTGAGAAATTTTAAAATGTAGTATAGAATTGTGTTTCTAGTATTATGGTCCCTACAATGTTTTTAAAATGATAAACTAGACAAAACCTGCCAGCATTTTTACAATAATTAATATAAATAGTTAGAAGGATTTAAAGCTATTGTAGGCACTAAGTCAGGAGTTGCTGGTTCTTTGTTTATGCTGTAATATTTAAGGTTAATTACCAGTGGTGTTATCTAGTCTAACTAATGAAAGTCTATATAACATGTCATGGTGATGATTTTAGTCAGTTTCTTCCTTTCCTCCCTCTCTCCCTAGCTAGCCCGATAGGAAATCTGATCTTCAGCTTATATTTGACACTTCTTTTGCAGTGGAACCATCAACTTGTGCCAGTACAGGGTCTGTGCAGTGGAACAAGTACTTCCTTGGTCGAACCATCACCCTGCAACCTGGATCCCCATGCAATGATTTTAGAGGCTACTGTGATGTTTTCATGCGGTGCAGATTAGTAGATGCTGATGGTCCTCTAGCTAGGCTTAAAAAAGCAATTTTCAGTCCAGAGCTCTATGAAAACATAGCTGAATGGATTGTGGTAAGTATAGTTTTTATTTATAAAGAAACCTTATCTTAAAATGATTTGATCATAATTTTACTTGGTTAGAGGTCACCGCTGTTATGAGAAAATCACTTCTTTTCTGTTTATACTGGAGTTATAGTTGACCCTTGAACAACATGGGTTTGAACTGCATGGGTCTGCTTATAAGCAGATATTTTTCAATAGTAAATACTACAGTAGCACACAATGTGGAGTTGGTTGAATCTGCAGGTATGGAGGAACCATGGATATAGAGCTCTTTGGAGGTGGTTGGCTAACTATGATTAACCTGCCACATTCAAGGGTCAACTGTATTTTATCTGAAGAGTGATTTTTAAAGTTCAAGTAGCCCTGAGTATTATTTTCTCCTCAAGTAGTCAGAATCTCCACATATGTATCATTCATAGATTTAGTTGGTAGGTGATGGGAGTCATTCTGTTTTACTCTGCTCCCTGGTTCATGTCCTGGATGGGTTACTTCATCCTTTGGTCCATATGATGAGAGTATTGTCATGGAACTTTTTCTTGAAGTTGTTTTGGAAAGCCCTGCTTGCTTTTTATACTTCTCCCTTGTCTCAATATAGCCAGCTCTGGGTTCTACTTTGCTGAACAGGAGAGATGAAAGATTTTTCTAAAGGTTTTTTTTCTGATGTTTCAATGTAGTTTCTGCATCTTCATCTTGTCCGTTATAGGAAAGGTTGATTAGGGTAAGATCAGGTACAGAGCCTTTTGCAGATTTTTTAATGATTATGGATGTTCATTCAATATATATCTACTGAACTATATTATTTTTAAGCCCACATTTTCCCCAGTTGTACAAATATTGCATTTTTGAAAAAGATTGCTGAGAATGACTATATTAAGTCACTTAAATATTTATGTTTCTAAGTTTTTGCATTAAAATAACAGTAGGAAACTTTCAGGTGATGTATTTGAGAGTGTACTGTGCCTGAACTGAATGAGTTTGCTTTGGAAATTGACTTAAAACTCAGCTCTTCCCCACTTACCAAATTATTATTATTATTATTATTATTTTTATTTTTATTTTTATTTTTTTGCGGTACGTGGGCCTCTCACTGTTGTGGCCTCTCCCGTTGCAGAGCACAGGCTCCGGACGCACAGGCTCACCGGCCATGGCTCGTGGGCCCAGCCGCTCTGCAACATGTGGGATCTTCCTGGACTAGGGCACGAGCCCATGTCCCCTGCATCGGCAGGCGGACTCTCAACCACTGTGCCACCAGGGAAGCCCTTGCCAAATTATTTTTTACATTTTTTAATGTGTGTTCAGGATTGAGGATGCCTTAAAAGCACACACAAAAATAGTCCTCTGTCTAGGTTGTCTGCCCCTTTTTGGTACTATTGTAGTAAAAATTTATAATAAAATTTTTGGAATTATCTCTAGCATTAAAATGGTATTTATTATACATAGGAAGTATAATACTTTGCATGTTAGAATATGTGATTTTTAGATATGTAATGATGACTATATAGTGGCAGGATTGTTGAAGTTGGATTTAGGAGACCTAGGTTTTAAACCAAATAATTGGGTCTCCTTAAAATGTTGTATGTTACTCATTTTTGTACTCCTGTGCTGGGTGTATAATTTATGTATTCAGAGAGTACCTGTTAAAACTAAAGGTGCCTTCTGGCACTATGGTAAAAGTGAAAAGAGTACAGGCTTGGAATTACACAAGGATTCAGATCATCCTTCTGACGTTTGACAATTCTGTGACTTCAGGTAGCTTACATTTCATGGCTCCCTTACTTCCGTGTTTTCAACTCAGATCCAGTTCTTATTTTCTTTTCTTCTGATTATCTCTAATAAGAAAAAGTTGAGATCTGGTATACTTGTCTACTATGGGAAACAGTGCGTTCAAAGAAAAAAATTCAGATAATTGGAATCTCAGAGTTATGTTCTGCTGAGTTTATGTTGTTGCACCAGATGTTTTAGGTTTTCTAGATAGTAAATCATATCATCTAAAAATAATATTTTTTCACTTTTCTCCATTATATTTAATTTTGATTCATTTTATTTAGAATTTCAAAAACTCATTCCTATTTTAAAATATTTAATAGAAATGATCTTTTTAGTTAAAGTGTTTTTAAAACCTTATTTCATATTTTAGATTTGAGGATTTTGTGAAATGCTTCTTACAATGAATTTTAGCAATGTGAAGTCTTTTCTTGTGCTCTGGAACTGATTAATCAGGCACTTTTAGGTTTATGCAGATTTGCCTTAAATGGGTATAGAACGCTATTAAATCAGTGTTGACATTCACATGCCACCCTTTCAAATAGCATGGTCCATAATGCCTGAAGAGTACCATTAGGCTGTTGCTGCATTTGTGAGCATTAATCAGATCAAACAGTAGGATAAACAACAGCCACTTCCTTACAAGTTATTTGTCTCATTTGTGTTACTTGCAGAGTTCACTTGCATAGCAGAGTTCATTTTGCTACACTGGTCTTTCATCATGTATAAGGAAAGTGTCCTTCTAGTTAGTAATGTAGGTTATTAGTTTGCTCTGGTAAGAAGCTGTGAAAGGGATGATGGGTTAGTTTCACTGACTTTCCTTTCCATTGGTACCTGGTGACTTTTTTGTCTCCTTTCCACAGTATACTATGGCATCTTTTTTCCTCATGAGGGTAGAGTGGGAAGAACCTTAACAGTTTAATAGTTCAGGGCATGAGTTACTGACTGCTATAGGCACTGACTGCCATGGAAATGATGTAATAAAGACTTTTACTTTCTTTTCTGGGGAAAAGTTGTTTTTGACAGTAATGTTTGAATGTAGGCTGAGTGCCTACTGTGTGTCTTGCCAGGAGATAATGATATACATCCTTTGGATTTATCGAGGGGTCACCTAGTTCTTGAAAAGTTGGAGAGCATTCACCAGTAAATCTGTTAAGACGCTGTGCCACTGTCGCCTTTTCATTAAATGGGTACATTGGTAATTCTTTTTCATGTTCTTCCATAGTTAGTGATGTGTTCACATTTTCTGCACCTTTTGTGTTAGGTTTGACATAGGAAACCACCTTTGACCTTGATTTTTTTCAAATCTATCACTGTATTTACCCCATACTTTAAAATAATCACCTGTTAGATTGTGGCGTTTTTCTTTTTAATTTGTTCAGATTTATCAGGAGTTCATCTTTTTATTATTATTTTGACAAGAGTCAACTATGTTTCTCATTTTTGAATTAATTTCTTCTCTCATTTTGCTGTAATTTTATGAAACTAGGTAAGTATCTGGTGTTCTTTTTGAAAGATTTAGAGCAGTGTTTCCAAGTACTTCACAGAACACTAGATCCATAGGTTTGGTAGTCAAATGAATCTGGAAAATATTGCGTACTATAGTCCCCTCTTAGAGATTTGTGATAATATTGTGAGAAGCCCCATGATAAAAAATCTTTTTAACTTCATTTTCCAAACTTACCTGACCTTTATTCATATTGTACATGAGAATCACCTAAGGGCTTAGACCAATTAAGTCAGAATCTCTGGGGATGGAGTATAAGTGTTTGGGTCATTTCAAAGCTCCCAACTCTCAATTCTGATGAGCAACTGGGATTGAGAACCAACCATTCATGTAGAACAGGGGTTGGCAAACTATGGCTCATGAGCCAAATTTAGCCCACTGCCTATTTTTGTATGGCTTGCAAGCTAAGAATGGTTTCAAGTGTATAAGTAGTTGAAAAAAATCAAAATAATATTCTTCTGGGGACTTCTCTGGTGGTGCAGTGGTTAAGAATCCTCCTGCCAATGCAGGGGACACGGGTTCGAACCCTGATCCTGGAAGATCCCACATGTGGCGGAGCAACTAAGCCAGTGTACCACAGCGCACCACTGAAGCCCGCGTGCCTATCTCCGCAACGAGAGAAGCCACCGCAATGAGAAGCCTGCACACCGCAACAAAGTGTAGCCCCCCGCTCGCCGCAACTAGAGAAGGTCTGCGCATAGCAATGAAGACCCAATGCAGCCAAAAATAAATAAATAAAATAAATTAATGTTTTTTAAAAAAAGAATATTACCCGTAACAGAACTAATGGCCATAATTAATTTTAAAAATATATGTTCTTCTGAAAATTATATGAAATTCAAATTTCAGTGTCCATAAGTAGTGACTTATCAGAACATGGCCATGCCCATTCAGTTATATATTGCTTATGGTTGCTTTTGCACTTTGAATAGTTGCAGCAGAGACTGCCTGGCCCCATAAAGCCTAAAATATTTGTCTGGCCTTTGATAGGAAGTGTCTGCCAAGCCTTAATCTAGACCAGTGGATCTCAAAGTGTAGTCCCCTGACCAGCAGCATCAGCAGCACCTGGGAACTTGATAAAAATGCAGATGATCAGGTCCCACGTGCACCCCTGAGTTGGTATGTGGTGGTGCATGCTAAAGTTTGGGAACCATTTTTACAGTCTCTGCAGTGTAATGACTCCTTTTTAAAAGACTTGTAACAGAAATTTTCTACTTTGTCTTCCTGCTATGTTGAAAATGGAAGGTGGTTGTGGACCTCCAGAGTCCTTTGTTGCCTAGTAGAATAGGCCTCATAGATATCACTACCGAAACTTTAATAACAAACATGCAGTATTGTCACAGGGCTTAGCATATGATAAGGAGTTAGTATGTGTTTGCTAGATGAATGAAGCAGATAACTATGTCATAATTTATATGGAAAAGAAAAACTCACACATATTATTTTGGGTCATTTCAACTTCGAAGTTGTAATGTTTTCAGGTATCTCTCAGTGATATTTTAACCTGCTTGCCCAGGCTGAGTATAAAGTAACAAGATTAGTAGCCAGTTGCTTTCCAGAGGGGTGGTCCGTGGAGTGTTGAAAGATAAAAGAACATTTAGTCAGAGTCCAGACAATGGTATCTTCTGAAGGATGAAGGGAAGCTTTCTGCCCCTGCAGGATGGCATAATCAGTATCCTGACAAGGGACTGTGGGTCCCACCCACATGGTCTTGTGACCACCCGGAAGTCTAGAGCATGTTTGCTGTGACTGAGAGTTGTTAACACTGGAAATTCATCTAAAGAATTATATGATTAACTTTTTCTAGAGATCTTTAAAGCTAAGATTATCTTATGTCTGAAGAGACTTGATGGCTTGTCTTGCCCCTTCCCCCTCACAGTTTTTTGGGTGAAACCTGTTTTATTGTTTTGTTATCCTATAGGTCCTTTTTGTTTATTTAGATTATTAAATAAAAAACTATTGTAATTAGAACATAATAAATTAGACTGGCAAATTTTGACCTTTCATTTTTGTCATTTTTACTTAATTTTTCTACTTTGTGTTCTTTTGGCCATATAAGTGGATGTATTGAACATCATCTATCTGTTTCTTATGTAGAATTATTTTCTCAGACTTGATTTAGTACTTGTAAACTTCTAAGCTGTTTTTTAAACTTTTGGATGTCTTCTCTTTGTCTCTTAAGTTTCACTTAACACCCTTGTATCTATGAAAGACAAGAGCTTGACTGGTAATTTACATTCATTAAATGCTTGTTGAATGAATGACAGCTCTCTTTTATTTCAGACTCTTAACAGGTGGACAAACTGATCTCTTTTCTGAGATGAAACACATATATTGCACTTATTAGCCTGGTTGGTATTCTTTTTCCAGATTTTATAGTATATGAGAAAACATGTGATTTAGCATTTACCACTCTCTGATAATTCTCTTTTGAAGGGGGCATTAAAAAGAAATCTTCTCTACCAAAGGTGACCATATTTACTAACACTCTCAAATGTGCTATTGTTTTGTTTGGTTTTGTCCTTGCTATCTTCTATCCACTGCAATATTCTATTTCTGAGAGCTACTGTCATTGTCACGAAAACATCTCAGCTTTGGGCTTTTGAGGTATATAGTTACCTGGAAGATTTTAGAGGAAGACCAAGAACACTGCTAGAAGGGACTGGAAATTCTCAAGGACCTGGGTGCCACATTTTCGTAAATGTCTGTTGACCTCAGCTGGGACTCTGTTCTTTTGACCTTTGTTTTCTACAAAGTTATAACCACTATTAAATCCAGGCTTCCTCTCTCCAGTCTGCTTTTGTTACTGCCATACTACTTGCATCTCTATTTAAAACTGTATAGGTACTGAAAAACTGGTATTAGAAGAGGTGTCAAACCATAATTTTTATGTCCTCTGTTGTAAGAGCCTTTTGCATTATTTGTGCGTGCGTGCAATCTAGATATAACAAATGTGCAATCTAGATATAATAAATATAATAAATGAGAAGTGTTTCGATAAGTCAGTATTTGGAGTAATGACTCACGTGTAATAACTAGTCCAACAGGTACTTTTTGGTAGAGTAGATACTGAGTTTATAGAATATAAATTCAAAAAGCTTGCAGTCCAGTTTGGGATAGAGAGGATAAGCACACAGAAACATATTCTTAGTTCTGCATCTTGTTTTCACAGGAAATAGGAGAACCTATTTGGAGAAGGCTTCTTTAAGGATGTGATACCAAAGCTAAGTTCTTAAGGACTAGTAGAAGTAGAGGGACAGGTGGATGTTTTATGAAGATAGAGCAGCTGAAATAGTCACAGACATAAGAAATATTTTAAATAAAATTTTTTTTCACTTTTATCCTTTTGAAAAGTGTGATTATCTTTATTTTTTAATTGACAAAGTAATATGTTGAAAAGTAAGCCACCTTTTTTCCCTGGAGCCCAGTCCTCTCAAGACGAGTTTCTTATATATTTTCCAGAAACTGTACTTTTACAAGAAAATACATTTTAAAAAGACAAGGAATCATATATTTACTGGGCTGCAATTCATTGTGTGCTCTGGTTTGTTTTTTTTTTTTCTCTCTCCCACTTAATGATTTATCTTGGAGATCTTTGGTGGGAAGCTTTTGAAGAAGGGTTTTACATAGAGGAATGACATAGTTCTGTGTTTTAAGTAGTTGTAGCACTGATGACCATGTGGAAGATGGTTTTCAGCAGGGAAGACTAGAAGGAAGGAAATGTGTTAGAGAATAGAATGAACGTCAGGGATGGAAGGGCATCTCCCATAACAGAACTAGCCCACCAGCCGGAAGGTAGGAAGACCCTTGACCCTTTGTGCTTATAAAATGGATCACATTAGAGGTGATACTGCCTTTCCAGAGGGTATTTGGAAATATACAGTAGTTGTCAGAGTAACTGAGGGACTCTACTGGCATTTGATGGATGAGGGCCATGTATGCTAAACTTCCTGCATTGCTCAAAATGGTCCTGTACCACAATGCCAGCATGTCTACACTGAGTAAGAAGCACTCATCTGCATCCTAGTCACGGGCTTGCTTGTTTAAAATGCAGTTCCCTGGGCCCTCCACCAGAACACTGAATTGTAAGTAATGTTTTACTGGAACACAACCACATTCACCTGTGTTGTGTCTTATCTATGGCTGCTTTTGTACTACAGTGGCAGAAATGAATTATTTTGACCAGGACCACATGGCCCACAAAGCCTAAAATGTTAGTTGTTTGGCTCTTTATAGAAAAAGGTTGCTGACCCTTGGTAGAGACCAGTAGTTCTCAGTCTTGGCTACATAGTGGAATCATGTGGCAGCTTTAACAAAACTGCTGATGTCAGGATCCCACCCCCACCCTACTGGAGTCTGGGATTTAGTCCAGGTATCTGAGTTTCCAGCCGATTCTAATGTGTAGCCAAGGTTGAGAACCACTGGTATAGAGCAGGAAGAGTACTTGTAGCAGTACAGGCTGGTGATTTTGGTTCTTAATGATTTTCCTGGGTCAGAGTGTCAGAGTTGCAGACAGGAAAGGTAGAAGAAGGTCTTAACTTCATTGAATGCCACATTTAAAAGGCCTGTGGATGCTTGGAACACGACAAAAGCTGTACATGTAGTTCTGCATGTGACAGTAGGCAGAAATGAAAAGAGGAATCAGCCAGAACTTGAGTTGACAGACTGAGGACAGGACTTAAACCCTGCCTTTATTTTGATAAATAGGGTGTCTGTTATTTGAGGATGAATAAAACAGGAAAAACAACAGGAGCCTGTGGGAAATTTATTTAACAAGGGAAAGGGAATATAATCCTAAAGACTTACAGAGAGGAGCAGTGCTCTGAAAATTATTTTCTACAGAAACCAAAAGAAAGTTTTAGAAAACTATCTGGCAATCTCAGTAGGATGCAAGAAATGGCTTCTGAAAAGTAGATTGTAAGCTGTGGTTTCCAAGCCAGATTCAGCCTGGCAATTGTGTCTTTGTATGGTCTACCTGTTGTTTTTAGAAATTTTGAATGAGTTGTTAGCATTTAGAAACAGATTTCATGTAAAAATTCAGATTCGTAGCTTCTCTTTAAAGATAAATCTTTCGGCAGTAAGGCTGACTTGCATCACCCCTTGCGCTCTCCTTTCTTGAACACTTCATTCCTAAAGGCAATTAGGTGAGGCCAAGCAAGGCATCCATGCCTGGTGAGTGGAGCTGTACTGGCACAGGGCAGGGTGCCCTTTGTACCCTGTGGAGGGGTGACTGGCTTGGGATGTCAGAGTACAAGTATTGTGAGGAGGGTGTCTACTTAGGAGGGGCAGTTTTAAAAGGAACTAGGGCTCCTTGGAGAAATGACTGATTCCAGTGCTGGGGCAGGGAAAGAACAAGATGAACCTGGAACTCCTTGTGCCGGCTGAAGTGCTCAAAGAATGGTGAGGACATGCCCAAAAGACACAATAATGATAGTAATGGATTGTAACCCATTAAGAAAAATAGGAAATCATGAGGGAATAAATAAATGGATAAATGGAAAGTTTTCTGAAGAATAGAATATTTATATAGTTCTAAATTATGTCTGTACAAAATACTCATTGACTACAAAAGAGAAGAGTATCTTTTTGGTAAAGTTTGGCAGTTAACACCTTGATCAAGTGATCCAGTTAACGTCCTTAGTAATGAGATCAAAGTCATGTGTCACCTGGGTTGGATGCAATGAGAAGAATACAGCATCACTTCTGAGATATTCTTACTAAAGAGATATGACCTGAATCTAATAATAAACATCTCAGAAACCCCAGTTGAGGGACATTCCAATGCAAAATAACTGACCTGTAATCTTCAAAAGTGTCGAGTTATATAAGCTAAGGAAAGACTGTGGATTGTTTCCAGATTGCAGGAGACTAAAGAAACACAGCTGGTAAATGCAGCACAGTTCTGAATCGGATGGTATTGGGACATATGGCAAAACTTGAATGAGGAGGTCTGAGGATTAAATGGTAGTGATGTAACAATGCCAATTTCCTGATTTTGTTGTGATTATCTAGGAAAACCCCCTTAAGTTGCAGGAACTCTATGCTGAATTGTTCAAGTGTAACAGGACATCATGGTAGCAGTTTACTCTCAGTTGGTGCCAGATTTTACAAACTTCTTTGTACTGTACTTGGAACTTCTCTATAAGTTTGGGATTCTTTCAAAATTAAATTGATATGTTTATATATATATATGAAAGGCTTTATGCACACACGGGGAAAGTGGCTTGGGGTATTTTACCACAACATTCATTTTTATTTCAGCTTCTGTTTCTTTAATTATATTGTCACTGCTGGATAAAGAAAACAGTATAGAAGTAGTAGCCTGCTTGTTTTAAGGCCCCAGATCCGAGAAGCGCTTCTTAAATAGGAGTTTTATTGGCAATAATTAGCAATAACTGTATATGTATTATAACAATCTGTGTGAAAGCCAATATATAAGGTTCATAGTTTTCTAGTTGTTACTATTTTGTATGATGTTTATTAGTACATGTTATCTTAAGACAAAAATTGAATATTTTGAATTGGAAAATAGATTTATTAAGAATGGCAACAGTAATTTTTCTATAAATAAGATTATGTCAGTAGTTTTTGAAGGTTTTTTGTTTGGCTAATTGATTTAATATGATTTAAGTTGGAAATGAAATTTTTTAGTACCTTCTTAGAGGTAAACTTTACCTGCTTCTAGAATGTGTGTATCCTTCCACTTTTCATATTAAAGAAGACAGTTAACCTTTAAATAAGTGAATATATATGTAATAGATATTTTATATATATATATAATGAAAACTAAGATACATTGTATAGGAATAATTTAATAACAGTAGTCTGGGACTCAAGTTCCAAATGAAATAGAGAAAGAGGAAAGAGGGGCCTCAAAAAAGATAGAATTTCAGTCTTAGCTTTGATGATGAGAAAAAAATATAGGTTAAAGAATATTTTAAAAATCTATCTAGTAGAATTTAAAGCAAGTTATATACCTTCTAAGTCACTGGATAGTATAAAAAGCAAAGTCTGTAAGAGTAACAGGCAAAAGAAAGGAAGGAAGTATTTAAATCAGAAAATATTTAGTAACATGGGAAAATGCAATATAAACTATATGCAGGATGACCCCAGTTTTGCACGTGTGTTTTTCTGTGAGTATGACAAACATAGTTATATAGAAAAGAGACTGAAATGAAAATATGATTGAGTGGTTTCCTCTAGGAAGTGAAATTATGGGTGATTTTTATTTTCTCCTTTGTACTTTTTTTTAATTTAAAGAGATTAATATATATGTGCTTTTATATGATATCTACAACTCCCAATGAACAGATGTTCTTCAAAAATTAAAATGTAATATATCCTATTATATATTTTATATAATCTAAAATATTCTAAAATATTTTATAGTTTTTTCAGTGCAAAAATCTGTTTATTTCTAGGCTTATTGGTGGGCAGTACTACTTATGGGAATTGCCCTGATCATGTTAATGGCCGGTTTTATTAAGATATGCAGTGTTCATACTCCAAGTAGTAATCCAAAGTTGCCTCCTCCTAAACCTCTTCCAGGTAAGACAATTTGAGCAATATTTTTATTACTCAGAACCATTTAGCAAGTAGAACTGAATTATAAATGAGTCTTCAGTAACTAATATATTATACTTTTTCTCCTTGAGAAGGGATTACTGGATGAATTATGTAGTTGATTTTTAAGTGTGTGTTTTTTGTTGTTTTTTTTTTTTTATCAGCCCAGTCTAGCTTATGGTTGCCGATTTAATGCTAATATATCCTTTAAAAAAAAATCCAAAAATCTTCCCTTTTTGGTTTTATTATGATAGATTACTTTTAAATGATTGTTCTTTCTATTCTAATAGCTATGCTTCAGTTATGGTTTTTAACGTTCGTGCTCTTGAAATATTTTCTGGCACATAAAGTCATTTTCCCTAGGGATGATGCTTATGGGGAAATATAAGTCCTAGTCTGTGGGAGAGTCTTAGAGTAGAGGCTTCACTTACCAAACAACCATAGTTATTCTCCATCTCTGAAAACAACTCCTAAGGTTTTGTCTCCACCACCCTTTACCTCTCAGGGAGACAGGGCTGGGAGGAGATACCCTCTTTAGACGAGCCCCAGGGATTTGGAGAAGGAGGGTAAGGAAGCGACTGCTCCGGGTTGCTTAGGCCCCACCCGTCTCTCCCACCCCCTCCCCAAGGTAGGTGTCACTTCCACGCTCCACTCAGGACACCTGCAAAGTAGGTGTGGGACAACACTGTCCCAAGGCCCCAGGTAAATGGCAGTAGTTCCCTCTCCTGTCTCCCACTCACTTCTCATTGAAGCCTCTTGCCTCAGGCCAAATCCACTGCCCTACCCAAAGTTGTTTAAAACTGGGGGTTTCTTATAATTTTCTCCATTTTCCCTCAGTTGTTCCCCTATATTTACCTATCTTAAGGCAAGAGAGGTCAGTGGTCATGCTGGGACAGTATCTTGGTGGGAATCAGAGGAAATTTGATTTTGATGTCATTGCTTTTTGTAAATTAGCACGTTAGCACTCTGGAACTGATGTCAGTTTCTTAGGGATTTCCAAGGGCCAAGTGACACTTTTTAGATACATTACCAATTATGGCCTCATTTAATGATGCAATTCTTTTACTTAATTTCATTTTAAGCATTTTCCATCTCTTAACTGTTGTTTATTGAAGGCTCACAAAAAATGTTGAGCACTTTTACATGAATTATCATATAATCCTCACAACAGACTGAGTTAGTTATTATCCCTATTTTACAGACTAGTCATCTGAGTTTCAGAGAGGCCAAGTCATTTGCTCAAAGACACCAGCAATTTCTTCCTCATGGCGTCTATCCTCAGACCCATATTAATCTAATAGTTGTAGCTGTTAAGCACTTGAAATGTGGCTAGTCTCAGTTGAGATGTATTGTAAATATAAAATACATACAGACTCTGAAGACTTAGTATTTTTAAAATGAAATATTTCATTAATGATTCCTTATATTGATTACATCTTGAAATGATAATATTTTGACTATATTGGGTTAAATGAAATAAAAATATTATTTAAATTATTTTACCTGTTTCTCTTTAACTTTTTTCATTGTGGTTACCAGAAAATAGAAACTTACATACATGGCTCATATTATATTTGTTTTGGACAATGATGATCTAGAACCTTTTTTCTTTTTCTTTTCTCCTTTTTTTTTTTTTTTTTTTTTTTTTTTTTTTTTTTTTTTAACTGAAATGGCAGCTTTGTTTTTAAAGATTGAAAAGCTCTTGGTAAATCTCTCTTGCTTTTGTTTGTGACTCACAGGCACTTTAAAGAGGAGGAGACCTCCCCAGCCCATTCAGCAACCCCAGCGTCAGAGGCCCCGGGAGAGTTATCAGATGGGACACATGAGACGTTAACTCAGCTTTTGCCTTGGTTCTTCCTAGTGCCTACAATGGGAAAACTTCACTCCAAAGAGAAACCTATTAAATCATCATCCCCAAACTAAACCCTCACAAATAACAGTTGAAGAAAAAAATGGCAAGAGATCATGTCCTCAGATCAGGTCCTCAGAATTACTTAAATTTTAAAGCCTGAAAATTCCAATTTGGGGGTGGGATGTGAAAAAGGAACCCAATTTTCTTATGGACAGATATTTTTAACCTAATGGCACAAAGTCTTAGAATATTATTATGTGCCCCATGTTCCCTGTTCTTCGTTGCTGCATTTTCTTCACTTGCAGGCAAACTTGGCTCTCGATAAACTTTTATCACAAATTGAAATATATATATTTTTTTCAACTGCCAATCAAGGCTAGGAGGCTTGACCACCTCAACATTGGAGACATCACTTGCCAATGTACATACCTTGTTATATGCAGACATGTATTTCTTACGTACACTGTACTTCTGTGTGCAATTGTAAACAGAAATTGCAATATGGATGTTTCTTTGTATTATAAAATTTTTCCGCTCTTAATGAAAAATTACTGTTTAATTGACATACTCAGGATAACAGAGAACAGTGGTATTCAGTAGTCCAGGATTCTGTAATGCTTTACACAGGCAGTTTTGAAACAAGAATCAGTTTACCTTTTCCTTATGATGGAGTTGGTTCTGATATTCATTTTGTTTTATCAAATGGCTGCTAAGAGCACAAGAGTGACGATGCTGAAGAACACAGTTAAGTGCAAACTGGACATATGCAGCATACTACTACTTCAGGCTTAGTTCTTTACGTAAATGTCTGATTTCCGCTTACTTATTTTAAACTTTCTAATTCAATTACATTTTTTAATTGATAGGTGAAATTTTATTCATGTTTGGTAGCAATTATGTCAGTGAAATGATTCTTTTTATTTGCAGCCTCTTATTTGTATGCTAATTACGTTTTGGTTTTGTCTGATACGGAAAAGAAAAGCTGTGTCTCTATTTTATCAAAATATTTGAACAGTGTTTTCAGCATATCATCACTGATCATTGGTAACCACTAAAGAAGAGTGATTTGCTCAACCAGTAAGTAGTTAAAATTGTAGCTAGGCCTTCTGACATTTTTTTTCCCTAAAATATTTTAACTGCAATGAAGGTGAAACAGCACAATGTCCCATTCCAAATTTATTTTTTAAACAGGTGTAAATAATTGGCTTTTTAAAGAAAGAAGGCAAAAGCATTTAATGTATTAACAGGCTTATTGCTATGCAGGAATGGAAGGGGGCATTACAAAAAAACTTTAAGCTTGTGACATATTTATTGCTTCTGTTTTCCAGCTACATCACTTAAATTAGAAGTAAACAGCTATGATTTTCCTGGCTTCACATAGGAGGCAAATTTAGGGAAAGTTGAAAAGATTTGTGTTTGGCTTTTTTTTTTTTTTTTCCTTTTTTTCTTAAGAGTATAAGGTTTACACAATCATTCTCATAATGTGACGCAAGCCAGCAAGGCCAAAAATGCTAGAGAAAATAATGGGATCTCTTCCTTGTAAACTTGTATAGTACGTGGTGACTTTTTTCAAAATACAGCTTTTTGTACATGATTTAGAGACGAATTTTGTACATGAAACCCCAGATAGACTATAAATCTAAACAAACAAGTAGGTAGATATATATGTAATTGCTTTTAAATCATTTAAATGCCTTTGTTTTCGGACTGTGCAAAGGTTGGAAGTGGGTTTGCATTTCTAAAATGGTGACTTTTACTCTGCAAGAGTTATTAGTAACTTCTTGAGTGTGGTAGACTTTGGAACATGTACATTTTTTGCTTGTAATGTTATCCTGTGGTAGGGTTTTGGCAGGTACATACTGCCCTATTTTATTTTGAGTCTAAGTTAAATGTTTTCTGAAAAGAGATGCGTGCACTGAACTCTTTCCACTGCAAATCAAGATGTGGTAAAACAAAAGGATCAAGACAAATGAGATCTAATACTACTGTCAGTTTAATGTCCACTGTGTTTTATACAGTATCTTTTTGTTCACTTTGGAAATTTTTACTAAAAATTGCAAAAAATAAAGTATTGTGCAAAGATGTAAGGTTTTTTGAAACTTGAAATGCATTAATAAATAGACTTGATGAAATCGTCTTGAAGGTTTCATACTCTTTGAACTCTGAGAACTATCAAAAGAAGCTTCCCGCAAGGCAGCTTTTCCTTACTAAATGAAAGAGATTGTTAAGCAGAAAGGATGGTCTCTTTCCACACAAGAACAGATATCTTTATTCCTAATTAAGACTTCATGTAAAAATTTTATGGTGAGATATCTCTTTCTACACACAATGAACATTTGAAAAACATTTAGTCTCAACTGCTTTACATTATTTCTAATCAATATTCAAAGTGCTTAAACGTGTCTGTCTTAGCAGAAGAGCTGAGTCATTTTGGAAACTGGTCTTATATATAGTTTGCAAAGTTTTGAATGCTAAGTACCTCATTTTAAAAAAATGTCTAGTTTGATAAGTGTATTTTAAAAATTTGAGCCACGTTTTCCTGCTTTGTCAAATTCATAGCAAATAAGAAGAGACTTTGACCTTTCAGTCTTACCTAGAAAAAAAACTGTAAGCCCAGAGTGGTGCCCTGCATAGAACAATCTGCCCCAAACCCAAGCTATTTAGCTATTTTTTAAATATATTGAGGCCAGCTTAAATAAGTAGTATTTGTTAAATGAGTAAAAATATGCAATACTTTTTAGTTCTTTAATTTAGAAACCTCAAAATATATATTATGTTTAATTATGTTTGTTTATGAAACCATCAATATTGATTCAGATGATTGCAAATTTATTATTTTTACTTACAATTGAATATTTAAATTTTGTTTAGATTAAATCAGCAATAGAATAAATTATTACAGTTTCTGGACCAGTGTTCATAGTGTCAGACAATATCATACAGTTTTGAGAAGGACTTCTTTTAGGGAATGGCAGCTTTATCTGATCAGTCTTGTTTTCTGAGATGTCTTCAGCAGTTTGTGTTTTTTTTTTTTTGTTTAGTTTTGTTTTTTTGCGGTGCACGGGCCTCTCACCGCTGTGGCCTCTCCCGTCGCGGCGCACAGGCTCCGGATGCGCAGGCTCAGCGGTCATGGCCCACGGGCCCAGCCGCTCCGCGGCACGTGGGATCCTCCCGGACCGGGGCACGAACCTGCATCCCCTGCACCATCAGGCAGACCCCCAGCCACTGTACCACCAGGGAAGCCCAGCAGTTTGTGCTTTGAGGTACTAAATTTTTGTTATATTCAGAGACTAGTGAAAACTGAAGATTTCTCCAAATTGAGCAAACTACTCTCGAGTTCTTATCTCTGTCCCTGTGGTCTGTACATTTTAATACCTAATGATTATTGTTTCTCCAAAGATGGGATTAGATTAGTGTCCTTGGCAGCTGTGCAATTGTGGGTGCTTGTGCTTGGGAAGGCTTTTAATTTCCTAAGTATTTCTAATCGAAAGTACAAGAGGGTCAGTGTAGTAAGTCCATTACAAAACTGGACAGCCCATCTTCAGGGGTATAAGAAGTGATGTTCTTTATCCAGATTTAAAGAGTCAAGGTCTCCCAAAACTAGAGAGCAAGTTGGATATAGTTTAAAAGCAGCTGCCAGTTTTTCTCTAGAAAAGTCACTAAAGTAGCAAGAAATCGTAGTTTCCTGAAAAGCACTTTTGACTTCTAAGTAACAAAAAGGATAATTAGTTTGCCCCACAGAGTTCAGCTTCAGTTTCAGCATTTCTGGTTTTATGTTCTTGATTGAAAACAACTTCCATTTGAATCACTTTTTCTGTTTATTACCAGCTTAGTTTTTCCACTATCATTTCTGTATCCAACCCTTTACATTATTAGGATACAAGTGAACCCTTGTATTCTGTACTACTGTATTGTTTGTGTGTCTTAGGTACATACATGTGTGCACTATTGTCAGTAGAAATTCATATATTTTGTAATTGATAAGCTCTTCAGAGTATCTGTTCTCTCCTATGAAAAGCAACATGATACTAGGTAAAAATGGAGGGTTGAGCAAAATATTTATTAGCCTCTGCTCTTTACTAAAATCTCTGCTAAAATCATAGTGATTGGGGAAAGAAAACAGCATATCCAATAAGGATAAGGAATATCGAAGAGAAGAGAACAAGAACAACATTTTGGAGACTGGAAAGCAGATGGAGAAGTAGCCAAATCATAAACCAGCCAGTGGAAACATGAGAACAGCCCAGTTTGCCTTGTTAACATTTTGGGATATAGTCTTTAAGACTTTTTTCCGTGCACCTTTCTTATTTAACAATACATTGATATTGTATCTGCATCATTTTAATGACTGTAAGTATTTCTTTCTATGGATGTATTTATTATACATTAAAAAAATTAACCAATTCCCTATTGTTTGGATATTTAGGTTTTCAGATTGTTCATTATTTTAAAGAATCCTTTAAGGAAAATCTTAGGCCTAGTAATAAAATAGATTCCTAAAAGTGGAATTAAAAGTCGGTTAAAGATTTTCTAGGGGCTTCCCTGGTGGCGCAATGGTTAAGAATCTGCCTGCCAATGCAGGGGACATGGGTTAGAGCCCTGGTCCAGGAAGATCCCACATGCGGTGGAGCAGCTAAGCCTGTGCGCCACAACTACTGAGCCTGCATGCTGCAACCACTGAAGTCCACACGCCTAGAGCCCGTGCTCTGCAACAAGAGAAGCCACTGCAATGAGAAGCCCCGTGACCCGCAACGAAGGGTAGCCCCCGCTCTCCACAGTTAGAGAAAGCCTGTGCACAGCAATGAAGACCCAATGCAGCCAAAAAAAAAAAAAAAAAAAAAGATTTTCTAAAGGTTGTTGACAAAAATTATGCTATTGTCTTCCGGATAGATGTACCAAGTTATACTTCTACCATTAACATATAAGAATACTTCCACCGTTAACATATTATATAGATAATTGTTTAAAAATCTGAGAGCCCCGTGGTTAAAAAATTACATGTGTGTAGCCATGTAGGATTTATTAGAAACAATGGTAGAAGGCTCCTGCTTAATTGACTTTATTAGTTTTGGACATAATCCAAATGGAAGTCAAAAATAGTGCCCTGTTCATGGTCTCTAAATACCATTTTCTTCAAAAAAACCAGACTTCCTTGGGTAACTGGCTAATTCCAGGTATACGGAAAGAAATGTGTAAGTAGAGCCTAGAAAACACTGTCATACCAGAATGCAAGGAAGCTATTAGAGGTCTGTCAAAAAAGATTCAGGAGGCATCTTGAAGTTTCCACTGGCCAAAGCTGTTTTACTCTGTGAGTTAATAATGATAGTTTACAAAATCCTAGTTACCTTTGGAATATGCTCTTAAAGAAATACTCCAGCTAATAAAGAGGATACAATGTCGCCATTTTACCGGACAATGATTAGTGGACCCAGACAACAAGTAGCAGTGGCTGCTAACCTCACAAAGAGACAGCAGTCCAATAATTTGTGCCTCCTAATGGAGACACGCGCACCACTTCTGAAGCAGTCCTGCCAAAAGTCCGATCTGATCCTGGTCAAGCCTCCGGGTCTAACCGCCTCTGTACTAGAAACACAGGAAATAAAGGGACACGTTAAATGATACCACAAAGGCTACGATCAGCAAAACCCAGACTGGAAAACTACAGGACAAATGACCCTGTTTCTTCAACAACTGACTTGCAAGGAAAAAAGAAAAAGATGGATTAAGAGAGACTTGAGATTTATCTGCCGATACAACCTATGGATTTATTTGGATCCTGATATAAATAAACAATGAAAAATGAAATAGGAAAACTAACTGGATATTTGATGATTTTAAGGATTTTTGTAATTATCTTTAGGTGTGTGATAATGGTATCATGGTTACATTTTTAAAAGGAGTCCTTTTAGAGACGCACGTTGAAGACCTAAAAGTGAAATGATACTGTGTTTAGGTTTTCTTAAAAAAAAAAAATTGCAGGGCTTCCCTGGTGGCGCAGTGGTTGAGAATCCACCTGCTAATGCAGGTGACAAGGGTTCGAGCCCTGGTCCAGGAAGATCCCCCATGCCGCGGAGCAACTAAGCCCGTGCGCCACAACTAATGAGCCTGTGCTCTAGAGCCCGTAAGCCGCAACTACTGAAGCCCACGTGCCCAGAGTCCATGTGCTGCAACAAGAGAAGCCACCGCAATGAGAAGACCGCGCACCGCAAGGAAGAGTTAACCCCTGCTTGCCTCAACTAGAGAAAGCTGGGTGCAGCAACGAAGACCCAATGCAGACAAAAATAAATTTAAAAATAAAATAAAAGGCTATACAGCCGATATTTTTTTTAAAAAAAATTGCGAGCTGCAGTTGGGTAGGGTATGGGAGTAAAGCTGAAAACGAGACTGACCATGAGTTGGTAATTGTTGAAGCTGGGTGACGGCCCCTTGGGGACTCATTATACTGTTTTCTCTACCCGTGCTTGTATTCAACATTTTCTTTAAAATTTTTTAAAAACGTGAATTAAGTTCATGTAGACAGACGCTCATTCATTACTGTTTTTATTTTAGCAAAAATTCCTGATAATGGCCTATATTCCTAATGGGGTTTTTTTAGTGATTTTAGTGGAATTATACTTGAACCAGTCAAGCAAACATAGTTAATTATATTCTGCTCCAGTTACTGAGTAATTAATTGATTTCAACTGCTAGGGTGAATGCTTGAAGCTGTCAGTCATTCAGCAATCATGTCAAGCAGACCATTAGATCCCTCCTTGCTCACTAGTTTTTGTGGGGCTTAATAGCTAGTTAAAGAAAATATTTATTTTCTGTTAAAACATGTCAGGGAGTATGATCAGATGATCCACGTTTAACCTGTGTGTCCTATATTAGAATAAGTGTTAAGTAGCTCAGTACAGTAAACTAGATTCTACTCTTTCTTTTTAAAATGATAATGATCCCTGGAGGTGGAAATGTATCTTTAAAAAGATATCTTGGGGGGCTTCCCTGGTGGCACAGTGGTTGAGTCTGCCTGCCGATGCAGGGGACGCAAGTTCGTGCCCTGGTCTGGGAAGATCCCACATGCCGCGGAGCGGCTGGGCCCGTGAGCCATGGCCGCTGGGCCTGCGCGTCCGGAGCCTGTGCTCCGCAACGGGAGAGGCCACAACAGTAAGAGGCCCGCGTACCGCAAAAAAAAACAAAAAACAAAAAACAAAAGATATCTTGGAATTCTTTGCTCTCAATGTAAAGAAATAAGAATAATTTGATCTAGTGTAGATTGTCTTATATAAAATGTGTTTCCATTGTCTGAGTTTTAGACATCATTTTGAAAAGTGAAGCCTATTTGGTAATACTGAACTAATTAAACAATTTTATTCTTCATTCTCAATGTATATTTTATTTTTTTCCCCCTGCCTTTTGGACAGTTAGCCTCTGTATTTCTGAACCCAAAAGCCCAGTTTTTATAAAGTGTCAATATATTATGATTAATTTGTCATTACTTTGGTTTTGTGATTGTAGTTAGTTTTTATTTTTTGCAAGTCCCTATTAGTAGGACCTCTGATTAACTTAATTGACGTATTAACCATTTTTTTTCCCCTTCTCCCTTGAAACCTTTTCAGAACATGTTTGGAATTCTTTGCTCATGTGGTGTGCACGTGCTGATTTGTGTGGACTGGTTGCCTCAGTTATTCATTGGACAGATCTGTGTTCAGCGCCTGGTTGCACCAGCACCTCTGCTGGATGTTAGGAATACAGTAGTGAACTTACAGCGTCCCTGCCCTTGTGAAGCTTATGGCTGGGAGGTGAGATAGATACTAATCCAATAATCATGTGAAGACATGTCAATAACAACGATGATAAGTGCTGGGAGGGGGAGGCCTTGGTGGTCCAAGAGCTGATCATGCAGGGATGGGATTGAGGAAGGAGGTGGGACCTAGTCAGGAAGGATAGGGAATGTGTTCCCAAGAAAGTGATGCTTGAGCCCAAATCTGAAGGATGAAGAGAGGTTAAATAGGTCCAATAGGGGTTTTATTAACAGTGAATGGTTATATATTGGGCACTGATAGCTAGTTTTTCTTTGGGGAAAGGAAATATTTTTTGCTCTGGATTTCATTATATGTGAACCCAGCCATTCATATTCCTTTGTGTATTTTTTAAATGATTTTTCATTTTTGCATAACGTATTCATTTACTGAACAGCTGGCTTGTACTTTGGCAGATGTCTTACTTGGTTATTGTTCTTAAGGATATCGTTTGAGAGTTGTGAAAGGCCCTTGGCTTTTCAGAGCTTGACGTCTGTGTCATGACTATGATAAACTCAGAATCAGGACATCTAACCTCGTAACATGCTAAGTGAGGTGTCCCTCTGATTTGCTGCTCTCTGGCATTTTGTACATTCTCTGTCATAGCACATACCACATTGCAGTGTAATCCTGCCTCATCCAAGCCGAGCTCTTGAAAGGATCATCTATTCTCAGTGGCTACTTCATTTCCCATTTGCTTATCAACCTGCTGCATTTTGTCCTCAGTCCCCCAGGGACTGTAATCCAAGCTCTCAGGGAGCTTGTCAGGGAGCTCGTAATCTAGTGGAAAGAAAACACCCAGCAATCATAATGCAGAGGGATTTGTGCTGTAAACTATATAAATACAGTGTAGTTAGAAACTCAGAGGCGATGCATATGTAAGCCAAGATGACTTTCCAAAGGATATATGCTTGAGCTGAGTATTAAAGTTTTGGTAAAAGTTTGTTCTAACTAGTGCCAAACTTACTGTCACTTTTAGAAATGATTTAACTGCAGGGCAGTTCCTTGACTATTTTATGCTCTGTTGTACTTCCATGCCAGTGGGTAGGCTTTTCCCTCTGCTTGGATTGTCTCTTCCCTCTTGGTTCTTCCACAGGGCTGAATTTTATTGATCTCCATTTCCTTGAACTTGGCTATAGTAAGTATTCAATAAACATTTGTATTTTGGTAAAGGGTGTGTGCTTTGCAAAATAGGCAATGAAGCTAATTTCACAAAATAATGCACAAAAGTTAGTCTCATCACAACCTTACCAACACTCATACTTGTAACTTTTAACATATCTGATTCTAAATCCCCTGGCAGCACAACCTCCTCCTCTCACCCCAAGAGAGAAATTTCCTTTCAAAATCTAAAAAGCAATTATACTCCAATAAAGATGTTTTAAAAAACAAAAAACCCACAGTATCGGTGAAGAGCGATAAAGCAAAGCACAATAAAATGAAAAAAAATCTAATATGCATTTGTATTTATAGAATATAAAATATACCCACCACGTTTTGCACAAATGGGAAAAGCACAGCTTAGCTTTGGAGTGTATAAGCAACAAATTATATATAACTCCTGGCAGAAGAAATGGATTAAGAAAGCTCAAATTAGAAATTAAATGGGGAGGCTCCAGATTCTTTGTGTGTGTGGGGGGGGGCAAGTGTTTGTTTTCTTTAGCTAAATCATCTATGGTATTTCTTATTTGACTATTTCAGAATAAAAGGTAGAAGTTGAACATTTTGTAGATGGTGTTTTCCTGCAGCAAAAGTCCAGATCAACGTTTTCTGTAAAGTTTTCCCACAAAATTCTAGTTCCATAGGTTTTAAAATAACTTCAGAAAAAAAAAATGTTGGGAGGGGATATGGATTCCAGGGTCAAATGAAAATGCTGAGTAAAAGTCAAATGGGTTTTTGTTTATTTTTATTGATTTTTTTTTTTTTTAAAAAAACGAGGTTCTTCTAATGGCATCTAATATACTAACACTGATTTTGGTCTCTAAAAGGGTCTTATCATAATATAGAGTGCTCCCAAACTAGGAAACTCTCCTGCTCTTCCTCCCTAACACCCCCCCACACCCTGGCAAGAGTCTGGGTTCTGTAGAAACATTGTGTATTGCTGCTTAGATGGTGGGTATCTTTGTAGGATCCTCAGCCAGGGACAGGTTCTCCTTACCTCAGGAATTCTTACGAGGCTTGGAGTTTGACGTCTGTTAAAACACTAGTCAGAGGTCAGGCTGTCAGCCTACTCTTTCAGTCTTACAGGCATCCCTGCTTTCTGTGGCACTCACTAAAACAGTGGCCTGGGAGTGTGGTTACCAACTTTGTTCATCTTGTACTCCATACTTAAAAATCTTGAGTACATATTCGTAATATGGAAATATTTATTTATAAATAATGCAAATGTGTTATACTGTTACTATGTTTTTAAAATATGCAAAAATTTAAAGGGATGAGTTAAAAATTAATGGAAGCTACAGTATTTCCTCCCACAGTCCATTGGGTCTTTTTGCACACACCTTGGTGTGTACACAACCCACTTTGTAAACCTCTGGCTTTAGAGATAGAATCTACATATCTTCCAAATCAAGTAGTTTTCACCCTCTTCACATTCCTGTGTTAAGTATCTTTTCCAGTGGATCACTGTAGCTGCTGAAGAATGCAGGCCACTCCTAGGTATTTACTTCTAAAGACCTCCAAGATACAGTAAGTGGAAAAAGCAAGTATTAATAAATATGTGTGGCCTTATTTGTTGTGTGTGAAATTTTTGAAGTTTGTAAAAATATATAATTTATGTATAGAAAAGCTCTAGATTGATACATTAAAAACTGTTAAATTATTCCTGAGCACTGGAATTAAGGGTCTTGGGAGAGGAAGAGGATTTTTTTACTTTTTATCCTTCTGTATATGAATTTTTTATGAAAGATTCTCTTTATAATAAATTTAAAAATTACTACATATAGTGTGATGTCAAATATGGCACAGCGCATTGTCATTGTTGATTGTTGAAGTTGAGTGATGGGAACATTGGGCTTCCTTACTACATTTCTACATTTATATATATTTGAATATTACTATAAATAATAATTTTAAATTAAAGAAAAATAAATGCATTGCAAAAGGAGTCTATAGAAATACACCACATAGTAACTGATTATCCTGAGAGTGGGAGAGTTGAGGAGTAGAACTTCAGGTACCTTCCCCCCATATGTTCTGTGTTCCATGAGTGTTTATTGCTTTTAATGGGCAAACACTTAATTGAACACACACACAAATGCAAACTGCAAAGCCCCAAGTGCAAAGAGTTTCATGTGTAGACAGGAGTATAAAATACTTGTTTGACTTGCCAGATACTTGTTAGTTTCTAAGGGAATATATAAAATGAATGCATAAGCCACATACGGCTCAGCTGTATCATAATAAGATCATGAGGCTTGTTTTATAATAGGATTCTTGAGCTTGATATATAATAAACAAAGGTGAAGCTGCAAGGCATGGCTAAACAGGTCTGCACTGTCCCAGCTGCATCAGGGAGAGCACAGCTAGTGGTCTGCCGTTAATGATTTGCACTGTGAGCTAGTTACCAGGCTCCGTAATATGAAAGACAGTGTCTTAAAGTGGAGTACCTAATTATAGCTCTCACATGGGGTCCAAGGGAATTAACATGTAAAGGCCGTGTTCTGTTGCCAACTGCAATGCTAAGCTGCATTCATAGACATATAGAATCTATAAGGAGGGAAATGATGGTTCATTAACTGTGTGACCTTGTTAAAGTTAGTTAAGCTCTAGGTATCTCATCTGTGAAACAAAGATAGTAATAGCCACCTCAGGGGACTGTGATGAGGATTAAATGAGAATGTAAACCACCTTGCATATGGTGAGCACTCAAATGCCAACTATTCTTGTTTTCATGTGAAAAACTGCTTATTGAGCTGAGAACATTTAGCTTGTGAGCAGGTATTCCCCAATTTTAAGTAGCTTCTCCTCAAACAGCCATGTGGTTAGGGATGATTGGTCTTTGGTCAACCCCATCACCCTTGCAAGTTTAGGAATGGGCATGTGACCCAATCTGGCCGGTAAAGTATGAGGGGATTTTGACTTTTCTTTCTCTGGGTGTTGTCAAGTCTTAGTGTGCTGCCTGAGACTGCAGCATCCAACTTGCTGTCAGCCTGATGATGAAGCCAACATCAAGGATGGCAGAGCAGAGAGAGAAAAAACAAACAAAAAAACCTTCCTCTTTTTTTTTTGCAGAGGCTCCGAATGCGCAGGCTCAGCGGCCATGGCTCACGGGCCCAGCCGCTCCGCGGCATGTGGGATCTTCCCGGACCGGGGCACGAACGCGTGTCCCCTGCATCGGCAGGCGGACTCTCAACCACTGCGCCACCAGGGAAGCCCCAAACCTTCATCTTAATGACATTGAAGAGCTGCTGAAACAAGCTTCCCTGAAGCCCACCCTACCTTGGGACTTCCTTTTTTGTGAGATTAAAAAAAAAAGTTTTTTATGAGTTAGCTTCTAAAAACATCATAATGACTAGAAGCTGCACCACAGAATATTTGTGGTAGGAGTGGTGGCATTTATTCAGTCGTATTTATTGAGCACTTTGGAGTGCAAAAATAAGAAGTGAGGAAGTTCTGAGACATGACAAACGAGGAATAGGAGGTTCTGGAAAGATTAGCAGCTTGGACACATCGTGCATTTTTTCTACTTGCAATTTAACCCACCTGCCTCTCCCGAGAAAAGCAGCTGTTGGGAGGCAGACGATGCCTGGAATGTTGCTGAGGCTTCAGCATCCTGACAGAGGACCAGGGGGAAGGTCCCTATGAGTGTACCTGGTCCCCCTGGTTCCTGAGGAGCTGAGCACATGGGCTGAGTTGCCTCCAATCCTGGGTTGAAGAGGTGAAAAGACTAGGAAGGGCTTCCTCCTAGTGCCTCACCAGAGGACTGGCAACCCATCTACCGCTAAGCTCTGGCCAGGGGAGGTTGAGACCACTGTTCCTTCCACTGCTTTGGGAATGCTGCCACTTAAGATACCCCAATACATGGGACAGCGCCCCAGTGAGCAAACAAAGGAAAAGAAGCTTCCTAATGGGGCCCAGCAGCCAGGGAGAAGAATTACAAGTAGAACCCTCAGTACAGAAATAGCTGTTGGCATAGATAACTTGAACCAAAAAGAATAAGGAAACTTAAGGAGATTTAAGTGCAGCACACACACTGATTTTCTGAGACCAAGAAAGATTTTGAGGTAAAAATTTCAAGAGTTGAACTGAAGGAGAAAGTGGTCATGGTTGACGTCTGAATTAGTATCCTGGAAGATAAGAGAAAGAGACACCTCAAAGCACAGTGCAAAAACACAGAAAGATATAAATCAGGAGAGGGATAGAAATCTAGAAGGGGATAGAGAATACAATAGAAGAGGCAATCAGTAAGATAAGAAAAGTTTCTTAGCTGAAGAGAGATTTGCATCTCACAGAGTTCCAGGAAAGGCTGATGATAAAAAAGACTTCTAGGCATATTATATCTCTGAGCTACAAGAAAAGAGAAAAAAATCTTTCAAGTTTCCCCAGAAAAGAACAGTTACTTCTAAAGAAGAAAGAATCATCCTAGCATTGGACTGCTTATTTACAACACTGTACGCTACAATATAGAAAACTGCCGACCAACGAGAGAAAAGACCTGTATGGAAGTTGACCTAGGCACACCTCCTGTACTTTCAGTTCACTCAGACTTGCAAAATAACCCAAGAATATGTTACCAGTTTCTTTTATTTAGTGACCAAAAAAACTCAGAGTCAAAGTCTCCATAAGCATGGGGGAGGGCCAGGAGAATACCAAATCTTAGGAGAATGGTAAAAGGGACCATCACCCAAATCAGAGTATATCACCAGCACCTGAAGACACAAAGCCCAGAGAAGCTCATCCCTCTGACTGTTGAGTGCATCTGGGCTCTCCACTCTGTAAGTCTATTCTTTTCCTGAATTGATCACATCACCATCTGCCTTCACAACTCCTCTAAAAACAGTCTGGAGCTAAAAATAATAAGTGAATCTCAGCAAATCTGGGCATCAGGGGTGGGTGGAAAGGAGGGAAATGTTCCAAAGGTCTCATCTGGGGAGTGGCTGTGGAACTGGTGGGGGGAGTGAATGTACGCTAAAGTTTGGAGTGGAAATGGTGGAATAATAGAGTATTTTGGTGGGAGGTTTTCAAAAAATGGTAAACAAATAGTTATCTGATCATGAGCAACAGGAAAGGGAAACTAACAGGAAATATAATGAAAATCCACAAGAGAAGTCGTGTTAACAAGATGGAAAGGGGAAATAATAACAATTTAATCAATCTGCAAAAATAAATACAATTAAAAGTAAATAATAAGTAGTATAAGCCAATAACTAAATAAAATAAGTTAGTGGGAGGAGTCCAGTTATAACGCTTAATGTGGAGGGACTGGATTTTCCCACTGAAAGTCAGAGACACTTAGATTGAGATGGAAATATAAATAAACCAGCTATACAACATCTAGAAGAAAAATATCTAAAACAAAATTTAAAATAAAAAAGTATAAAGAAAATAAAGGGATGGACAAAGATACCAAGCAAATATAATAAAAAAGAAAACAGAAATAGCAAACTTAATAGTAGACAAGGAGGAATTTAAAATTTAAAAGTGTCTGGAGTAGCCTACTTATAAATTAAGGAATAATTCTTGGATAACTTTTAGAGCAAAGAGGAAAATAGATCTAAAACTGTAAACTATCTAGAAAGCAGTAAAAAAGGGCATGCTTTCTATCAAAATCTGTACTCAGAGGAAAATTTATAAACATACACAGCATTATCATTAAAGAAGAATATCTAAAAATAAAAGTACTGGTTTTTCTATGCAGCAAGTTCTTTGAAATGAACAAAATTAAGCGGAAGAAAATATGAAGAAAGATTTAACATAAACAGAACTGGGACTATAGAGAGGCAAGTGAGCTGCCCAGGGCACAAAATTCAAGAAGACAAGGTCATGCAAGTGCCAGCCCTGGCCTCCTGGGCACCTCACTCGTAAAGGAGAGCTCACTCTCAGGGTCGCCCAAGTGAGGGCTGGCACTTGCATCTCTTGCCTCCTCGGGTTTTGCTATGGAGGTGCCTTGCTTGCCTCACTCTAGACCTGGTCTTGACAATAAAAGTAAAAGCTTCCTTCTTAGGGAGAAAAAAAGTATTGTCCTGTCTTCCTCCCTCCTTCCCTCCCTTCCTTCCTTCCTTTTCTCCTTTTTTCCTCTCTTTCTTTTTTTCTCTCTTTCTCTAAACTCATAATAACCCAGGTGTAGTTTATGCTTGTTATCGTGATCTTTTAATTTTACTAATTTTATTCCAGCCTAGAAGACAGTAGAGTCAGAAAAGATCTCACAGAAATAACTTATTGTATTCCATTAAATGTTTCCTTTTAGAAACTCTTTTTATTTTTTATTTAAGTGCATTAGATTCCTTACCTTACTTTGTATTCCTAAATCAATGGGCCTATTTTATGGGCCTACACATATCTCATTGTATGTCATTGTTAGTAAATACAAAATAGTAATGACTCATTGTACCTCTTATTCCATTTAGAATTTGAGAGTATAAGGTAGAAAACGAACACATGGGCCTGCTCAAAGAGCATCAGCCATGCTATGAATGAATGCCCCAGTCCCCCAGGAATTGTAAGAACTTAGAATTATTCCAAATGTACTTCCTAAAAATATAGTGTTTAAATATACTCTTAAGCAGAGTATCTCCAGAAATTGGGAGAAATATTACCATTCTCCAACACAGTTTCTCCTGACAGTTAACTAAACTTTTTCACTTTCTAGGCTATTGGTTCCACCCACCTCACCCGCCTTTGGTGGACTGTATCTACTTTTAATGTTGGACAGAGCACTACATAGCGTTCCTGTGGCTTAATCTTATTTCCCATGAAAAATGTGTGTGCTTGCTTAGCTACCTCAGGTAGAATTATTAAAACTTCAGTTTAGTTTGGGATTTTTCCTGTGCTTTAACGTTACGCCTTCATTTACTCATTATCATGAGTAACTTTGTACCTCTCTTGCTTGAAGGTATTTCACAAAAATAATTTAAATAAATGTTATATGCAATAAACAAGTAAAAGCTGAAAACCTAAGAATACTATATGTAAAAGCACAATGACCAGATGGTTTCACAGCTGAATTTTTCTCTAATTAGAAAAATTATAAAGATCATCACTATATTATCTAAACTATTCAAGGCCACAGAGTAAAGCTATAGAATATCAAAGGATGAAAATGATAGCACCAAAAAAAGTGTACATCAGCTTCAGTTATGAAACTAAAGGCAAAATTCTAATTAAATTTTAGCAAGTAAAATCCAGTAATGTCATGAAAAAAATACATTATAACCAAGGAGGGTTTATTCCAAGAATGCAAGTGTGAGTCAGTATCAGGAAATCTATCAGCATAATTAATTTTATGGATAAACTAAAGAAGAAAATTCATATATTATTAAGACATTTTTAAAATTTCAGCAGCCATTTCCAATAAAAATAGTAGAAAACCACTTAAATACAATAAGGTTTACTTGCCAAAACTATATATATATAAATATATATATGTATGTATTACAGGCAAAACTTCAAAACTTTTAATTAATATCAAGAATGAAACAGCAGTATCTACTATCAGCATTCTTAGTTAACATTGTCTTAGAGCTTCTAGAAAACCCACTAAAGTGAAAAAAATAAAATAATCAGTATATATTGTCTTTTTGGTGATGAAGTGATTGTATACCATGAGATTCTAGTAAAATAAAAAAACAAATAGAGTCAATAAAATAATTTGATAAAGTGGACAAATATAGAATAAATAAATAAAATCTACAATCTATTCTATATGCTAGTAACAAGCTCCATTAAATAGAAATGGAATGGATGATCCATTTTCAATCATGACAAAAAACTAAAATACTTAGGAATAAATGAATATTAAAAGTGTAAAATCTTATTAAAGGACATGAAACAAGATGTGAACAAATGGAAAACATATTCCTGGATGAGGAGACTTCATATAGTAAAATGGTAAGTTCTCCTTGTACTAATTTCTAATTGTGATTCCCAATTAAAATATTAAGAGAGATTTTAGGGAATTGGATAAAATTACCTTCAAGTCCATATGAAAGACTAGATGCCTAAGAATATACTATGAATAATGCCCCTGTAAGCAAGTAAATAAAAACTCTGAAATCAATTAAGTATGGCTGGAATAGAAATAAACAAGGAGATCAGTATAACAAAATAGGGAATTAAGAAATAGTTCCCAGTATGTACTTTAAATTTATGATAAAAGTGGGATCTGAATTCAGCATGAAATGTTAATATATTAAATAAATAGGGCTTCCCTGGTGGCGCAGTGGTTGAGAGTCCGCCTGCCGATGCAGGGGACACGGGTTCGTGCCCCGGTCCAGGAAGATCCCACATGCCGCGGAGCGGCTGGGCCCGTGAGCCATGGCCGCTGAGCCTGCGCGTCCGGAGCCTGTGCTCCGCAATGGGAGAGGCCACAACAGTGAGAGGCCCACATACTGCAAAAAAATAATAAGAATAAATAAATAAATAATGTTAGCTCCACTTTTATCCATATAAAAGAAAGTTATGTTGGCAGTCAATCTCATACCATATACAAAAATAAATTTCAATTGATTAAAGCCTTTAAGGTAGGAAAACAAATACAGATCTCAGAAGAAAATCTTCATTTTGTACAATTTGCAATTCAATGATGAAAGAGACTGTAACCAAGTCAGGAAATCCATATGTTATAAAAGAAATGTTAGACTTTTCTGACCTCAGAAAAATTTATACGACTGTATAACAAAGAGTACTATAATTAAAAACAATAGAGGAACAGATTTGGAAAAAAAATTTGCAAAGAAGCTGAAAGATAAAGGGTTAATAAAATTTCATAAACTATGTGGTTCTTACAAACTGACAAGAAAAAGACAAGCATTCCAATGGAAAATGGGATTTGAACAATTAGTTCACAGTAGAGCAATTTCAATAAATCTGTGGAAAGATTCTGAAACTCAGTAGGGAAATCTAAAGTCACAACGAAGTCATCACTTACTGCCGTCAGACTTGACAAAAACTAAAATGAGCAATAAATATTTCCTCCTAGAAAGAGGCGGAGAGAGGAGAGAGTAGGTGCTCAGAGATTATGGTGGAATTGCAAACTGTTGCAGTATTTCGGGAAAGCAATACGGCAACATAATGCAAGCATAAGCAAGCATTATGCTGAAAAATATGTATCATTTGACCTAGCAATTCCACTGATAGAAATATTTCCCACAAATGGGTATATATAGGAGGTATGTATAAGAATGTTAAATGCAGCCTTTTTCAGAGGGACAAAAAGCTAGAAGAAAGGTGAAGGCACAGCAGTATGAGACCAACTGAATATTTTAAGACACCTCCACAATCTAGAATATTAGGCAGTCATAAAAAATATTGAGAGCTATACCAATTGACCTAGAAAGATTTCAGGAGGTACCATTGAGTAAGAAAATCAATTTGCTGAAAAGAATGTATAAGGTAATTACATGTTTGTAAAACAGTGACAACTCCCTTTTATATAAGAATGTGTACATACGTTTGGGTATATGACCACAAAAAATTTCATTGACACCCCTAGTCATTAACATGAGTCATGGGACTGGCCCGAGCCAGAAGAGTAGGAAAAAGATTGCACTAACTCCTCCAACAGGTATAACTCTGCTTTTACAGAAATTAGAAAAACACGTTCATCTCTCCTAACTTAGGGGAATATTAATGATCTATATCAACTAAAAAATAAGAAATAAAAGCAAGTTTCAGAGTAATCTATATAGTATGATTCTACTTTGGTGAAAATCACAAACAGAGCCCCAGGTGTGTAAAAAAGCTTGTGGATGTTTGAAGGAATAACATAACAGCTGTTATCATCCTCTACCTACCCGAGCTTGCTGGGGCTGGGTAGGAGGAGGATGCAGGGAGATGACTAGATTTCTCTTTATACATCTTTGCATTGTTTCACATGTATTTATGCTTTTGTAAAACATCTAACAAATGGGAAATTTAAAACAATCCCATGAACAAATCCCACGAACACATTACTTCTGCCCTCAAGAGCTCATAGCCTCACATCCAGACTGTCTTCAGCTACTCGAGGCATGAATTTGGTCTCTAGGGCTTCTGGGGAAGAAACTAAGGTTGAGAGGTTATGGCCAGGCAAATTTGCTCTCTGCAAAGGTAGGGACCTCCCTTCACTGGAGGTGCTCAGCCACAGCTGTGATGTTATGTTCCCTTGAGAGGAAGGCTTTGGACTAGGTCAGTGTCATCCCGAATTTTCTGATGAGAAAACTTACTCAGGGTACTTGTGAAACAGAAAAATCTCTAGAATCTGTCCTTGACCCACTGGATTAGAATCTCCGGGGGAGGGGTCTGGGGAGCTGTATTTTCATTCTTGCTCAGGTGATGCTTGTCAACAGAGGAGCATGGGAAACACTGGCCTCCGTTCACGCCCCTCACAGTTTGGCCTGGGGACCAGCAGTGGTGGCATCAGCAACGGCATCACCTGGAACCTTGCTAGAAACGCAAGATCTCAGGTCCCACGGCAGGCCTCCCGAATCAAAACGGCATTTAACACGGTCCCCGTGCATGCTACAATTTGAGAAGCAATGCTCTAGATGACACATATGGTCACCCCCAACTCTAACTTATTTGGCATGAGTATAGCTCTCTAGAAAATCCTTTTTGTGATAGACCTAATTTGAAAAAAAGCAAAATTTTAGTCAGGGAACACAAAGGCTTTTAATGAACTGACTGAGACAGATGCCAAATCAGGACGAGAGGAGGCTAGAGGGTGGGAAGGGATAAGGCTGTCCTCGAGTGGGGAGGGAAGTCAAATGCTACAGCAACATGGCTGTGTTTTCAAACGGAATGAGGAAGTAGTGAATGCTATCTTGAACAGAGACTGTAGTTGGAGCTTATGATTTAATTGGCAAGAGAAGACATACCTGTAAAAAAATGACTGTCACTTGTAACGTCAACACATGTTTATGGAACGCCAACTCTGCCACAGTGGGCTGGGTGCTTAGGATAAAGCAGTGAACATCTAGAAGCTCCCCGACTTCACAGAGCTTCACATCCAGCGTGGGAGACAGACATTAAGTAAACAGTCACACAAGTTGCCAGGACCAGGGTGAAGTGGCTGAGGCACTTGCCTTGTGTGTACAATTTAAGGTGGCTCCGAAAACTCAGCTATCAATATAAATATTTTAATGCAATATTTTAAAAAATCAAAATTAATGCAAAAATCTGTGATGAATAAAATATCAATATTTTATATAAAGACAGGATCACTGATTTTTTGTTTTGCTCCATTATGGCTCCACATGGCATGGCCACAAACAATTTTTCCAGAAGAATGAAAAGATGTTAAGAGTATGTATAGGGACTTCCCTGGTGGTCCAGTGGTTAAGACTCTGTGCTCCCAATGCAGGGGTCCCCGTTTCGATCCCTGGTCAGGGAACTAGATTCCACATGCTGTAACTAAGAGCCCGCATGCCACAACTAAGACCCGATGCAGCCAAATAAATAAATAAAATGTTTTAAAAAAAAAAGAAGTCCCTTTAAAAAATAAAGGAAGCGTATGTATAGCTGGGACGGTGGTGGTGGGGTGGATAATCTTTGTTAAATTATCCCTGAAGCAGTAACACCTAAACTGGGACTGGAAGCATGGAAAGAAGGTGGGAGAAGAGGAGAGGGTGAAGGCTGAGAAGCAGCAGAGAGCTTTGCACCTTTCAGGGAATTGAAAGAGGGCCCACTTGTCTAAACCCGTGGTTCTCAAACTTAGCGCACGTTAGAATCACCTGGAAAGCATTTTAAGTCTCGCGTTACCCAGGCTTTACCCAGACGAAGTCAATAAAAATCTCTCGGGGTCGGGCTGAAACCTGGGTAGTTTTGAAAGCTTCTGGGGCAGTTCTAACGTGCAGGCTGGGTTACAATGACGTGGTGAATGAGGATGATGAGACTGGAGGGAAAAGTGGGAGCCTGAGGGAAGGCCTTGGAAGCCAGGGTAATTATTTTGGACTTTTTTTCCAAAGACCATTAGGAAGTCATTTGAAGGGCTTTAAGTATGAAAACAGTATGTGTCTTTAAGAAAAAAAACAAATTTTTTTTTAAAGATCACCTGGGCGGCTGTGATAAAAATGGATCGAAAGAGGTTTGGGCGCAGCAGGAAGAAGTGGAAAGTCGTCACAAACATCCAGGTAAGAGAGAGTGTTGGCTTGGGCTGGGATGATGGCAGTGGAGGTGAAGAGATGTACACACAATTAAGAAGCATGGGTAAAACCCACAGGATTTGGTGACTGTTCAATTGTGAAGGGCCAAAGGGGAGGAGACATTACGGATGGTCCCCCCGGTGTCTGGTATCAGCAACTAATGGGGTAATGATGACATTCACTGAGCTACAGACCAGGCAGCATGGGGAGAAGTAGGTTTGGGCGGGGGCAGAGAGGACATGATGGGCTCAGTTCTGAACCTTTTGAGCTTGTAAGACAGCAAAGGGAGAAGCGTTGAGAGGGGGCAATGGCACATACGAGAGTGCCTGCCGCTCAGGGGGGACCCCACAGTGCAGCTCTAAGGTGAGAGGGGTTGGCCTGTATGGGTCATAAATGAAGCCACAGGAGTGGTGAGATGGCGTAAAGAGAGAGAAGTGAACAGAGAAGGAGGTCTAGACCCTGAGGAGTGCCAACCTTGACAGGTTGAGTAGAGGGCCAGGAGCAGAGAGGAGACAGAGAGGTAGCAGGAAAGTCAGCAGCGCACCTGTAACCGAGGGCCCGGTGAGAGCATCGTTTACGTTACAGCTGGGCGTTCAGGGGAGTGAGAGATTGCTGTGAGCTGGGCTGACCTAGGAAATAACTGGTGAAGTAACTGGGTCTGGATGGATAAATAAGATTCAGTTAAGCAGGGAAGCGGACATTCTGGAGGAAAGAGAAAGAGGAAGGAGGTGTAAGAAAAGGGAGAGACGGGAAGTCTCAGGCAGGGGGAGGTTCCCCCTCTACTCCTCTTGAGTTCTTGTGGGTGTATTAATAATAAAGTCGACACAAGACTGATGAACAGGAGAAAGAAAAACAAATTTAATTCATGCAAACGGAGGTTTCATAAAATGGGACCTAAGAGGTGGCCAAAGCAGGCAGCTTTTATACTTTTTAGAGAGACAATACCTTTGTGAGGAATTGACAGGACAAAGAAAGTTAGGTTTTGGGTGCTCAATTTAGTGAAGAATCTAAACAGACTTTGGGCTTAGGTTAATAAATTAAAGAAGTAACAATGCTTGTTTATACAGGCTTCTCAGCCCCAATTCCCTATCTCTGGTGATAAGGGTGTCTTTCCACCTCCAGATCAGGGAGGGCACCTTTCACAGGAGAGATTTATTTCCTGCTTTCAGAGAGATGGAAAGGAGGGTCAGAGTGTCCCTCTTGCATTGACCCTTTCTTAAGTTCACTTTAATTCAAAAACAGTATGCCATTGTGGCATATTTTGGGGCAGCCGGATGTATTTGGGGGCAGCCCTGATAGCAGGAATGAGGTGTGCTGGGGGCCGCTCGTCACATACAGATCATAGGAATTCCAGGAGAAGTCTGTAAGATGAGATGAGGTAAGCAGGTAGGTGGTGACACTCGGGATTGCCTTCTTCAGTCTTCCTCTTGCTTGTCTGTTTCCGGCTTCCCTCTCATCCACGCTCTGGTGGGAGAGTGGGCATTGCCCTGGGCAGTTTGGCTTCCTGCTCTGCCACCCCAGAGACGTGTAACTGCTACCAAAGCTTTCACAATGTCTGCGGCAACATTACCAAGGTGAACACCGAAGACAGGCAGCTTGGCTCTGGAGGACAGTGCATTCATTTTAGTGTTGAATGGACTGCTTGTTTCCTTCTCTCTGACTTCAGGCACCTCAAAGAGCCCAGCTGCAGTGTAATTGACGCCCCATTTCTTTCCCGGTGCTCTCTTACAAGTAAAAGCACAAACAGGCTTTTGCCTGAAAGGCAGTATGCTAGTGTTATCTTTCCTGAGTGGGCTCATAAATACAGATTCTTTGGAGAGAGGTGCGTATAATCAGCATACCAGTCAGCATTTTGCATGTGCAACGAACAGATGTGGCTGCATTATTCAGTTTCCCTATTTGACTTCCCTCCTAAGATGTACTTCAGAAAATGTGATGTCGATGAACACATCTTCCCAAGTGAAAATAATCCATGCCAAGAGGAGTCTCAAATGTTCCCATTAACCATTTGTCATGTTGGTTGCTTATTGATTTCTCTGCCCCAAATGTTATGATGTCCTGTGTCACTTTAAGTTTTCCTACTAAAGATGAAATAATTTCTAACTATATTTTGTGTGAAACTAATTAGTATTGGAATGCATCACACTAGAGTAGAAAAACATTGGTTTTAAACTCTGCCCTTTCTTTCCTTTTTTTTTTTTTTGTATTTCAAAATATGACATTCACACTAAAAGTGACTGCATAAAATATATACGTATGGTTTAAAGACTGGTTATAAAAATGGACACCTGTGCAACCACCACTCGGAGTGACAAGTACAGTGTTGCTGGCACCTGAAACTCTGGTGTGCACTTCCTCGTTCCTAGGTTACCACAGCCTCACCGTTGTGCTAGGGATGTTACTGCTTTTACTTAGTGTTTTACCACCTATTTATCCATCCTTAACAATATAGTTTAGTTCTCCTTGTAACAAACTACATATATATTTTGTGTCTTTGTGTAAATACACAAACCCACAAGTGCTTCCTTAAATTCTGCTCCCAGGATGCCTCTCTGTCTCACTCTAGACTCAGCCCTTTCTTGTTGTGTGTGTAGCTTTGGGTCATCTTTTTCACTGCTATTTAACAATGGTTAGTAAGGATATACACTGTTCATTTATGCACCGCGTGGGTGGATATTTGGGCTGTTTCTGGTTGTGATGTTTTCAAGGCTGAGAGGAGTATTGTTCGACTTGTGCATAGATTCTATGGGGTATATAGCAAAGAGTATGTTCAAAAAGTGATATTTTAAATTCCCTCTGGATAGTCAATGATAAAACATGCCCATCCAACACAAACATGACTTTATTGTAAATCTTAGTATTTGAGACATGATGGGAAACAGTGTTCATTTTCATATCTGTAATTTCTAGACACACATACACACACACACACACACACACACACACACAATACCTAAAAAGGCGGTCAGGTGCTTTTGTAGTCAAGATTAGCATGCAGGACACAATACAACCTTGACCCAGCTGTCCTTCCTCCCCCATATCCTTTAGTTTCGCGGGTCTTTCCAAGGGAAATAAAAGTGAATCATGCAAGATCCTCTTAAATTGATTTCATCAGAGGCAGGTATGTCTTCAGGACTTTTGTTTCCAGGAGCCCTGCTCTGGTGAAGAGCATATGAATTATGAGCTGTATAGAGCTGAGGCTATGCCAGTGTCAGGTGAGGTTGTTGAACGTGTATCGTGTGCTCCTCCTCTCTGAATTACTTGAAACACAGATCCAAGAGATTTACATCCAAGGGATGTGTCTAATATTTCCTTCACATGCTCTGTGATGGAGTTTGCTGGTCAAAACATCATTATTTTGTTTATTGGTCCGTTTGAGATTTGATATCTAAGTCTTTGAGATATTCCACGTTTTCCATTAGCTTTTGTGGCAAGCATTAATCAAAGCGGAAAATTGTACTTCAATAGTAATTTAATCATTAAAACGACCAACTACCCAGCTTTCATGGTTATCATTAGTAGTTTTAGGAGAATTCTACTATAATTGGTTTGGTTCTGTGAAATAACTGTATGATTTGTATGATGGTAACTTTTAGTTTAAGTAGAATTTTTCTTCTTTTGGTGACCCGAATGGTCTTAAAGGGTGTGTACTTTGGGACACACAGCTGTGGTTAATTGGAATTTCACTTTATGGAAGTGCTAGTTATATAATAAAGAAGTATCTTGCCAGCATGCTTCAAAAAACTGAACAGAACAAACTAGCAAGGAAATATGGGAAATTTGACTTAATTGTAAAAGACATTTTAAATCAGAACAACGGATCTAAAATGGCTCTTACATTTGTACTTATTTGCATATATTACCATTCAGTCAGGCATAAAATTGGGAAATTTTTGGTTACACTAATATTTGAATATAGTTACATAACATAGTTTTAAAAAGCTGAGTTTATAACAGTGAAATGTGCTCCCCTTTAAATCTTAACTCTATTAAAGCTTTATACAAGTTTCTTTATATAACTGGTTTTCAAACAAGGCAACAATTCCAGATAGGGAATAAAATCATTTATTCTTCACACTGGGTCTTCATTAAAGCTCATCTGATCTTTCGCTTCAATTTTTTAGAGTTTGATTCACATCTCACAAAGGTTTTCTCCTGGGTTGGGTGAAGTTGTAGATCATTCATGTTTTCTGAGCAAAATGTCATTCTGCATAGAAAACATCAAGCAAACATAGCACTAAATTTTGAATGGAGCTTAGTGAAGTGTTTCATCCTTTGTCAAATACCCAATTTGACATGCTATTTAGTAACACATGCTATTTTTTAAAAAATAGATTCTTATGACTGCAAATATTTTCATAACTTCAGAGAAAAACAAAGCCCAGGTCAGTGAAAGCAATCAGTGTAAGGCTTCCCGGAGCTCTGTGTGGTGTGATTTCAGTTCTGTAAGAACTGAAAGTCCTTGGGGCAGCCCTGCTTTGTTCTCCTTTATACAGCTCATCAAAGGTTTGAGGGTAACAATGGTTTCTTTCACTACATTACCCTGTCTCCAAGGCAAACATTAGCACTTTCTTCAACTGTTCCTCACAGGCAGGCTTCGTGCCCAGCCTTCCTTTTCTGGACACACTCCAGTTTGTCAATGCCCTTCTTAAAGGTCCCTGGGCATGAGGCCCCTGTCATCAGCATGTGCCTGGCTCAGCCCTATAAGCCCCACCCTTTCCTCTTATCTGGTCCTCCAGCCACAGAGGATATCACTAAGTGCTTTGGGTCTCTCTTGGAGACCAACGGCTGACAACTTTGACCATTGGTTTGGCCTGAGATGCTATTTTGTGTTACTAACTTCAATTGCATCTATCTGAAAAAAAAGAAAAAAAAAAAAAAAAAAAGCAGTAGTCACAGAGAATTGTAGTTTATAGCTTCTTTTTTTTAAAAATTGCATCTAAGGTCAAGTCTTTACTAAATCAAACTTTTTAAATTAAAAATTATTGTGAGTAATTATGAATGCATTCTTTAAAAATTCAAACAGTAAAGAAATATATGAGGTTGAATATTAAAGACCCTCTTTTCTATCACCTTTCACTAATGTCACTCCCCTCCCTGCTTTCATGATTTGCTTTCTGTCTTTCTGGACCTCTTTCTATGCATTTACACATATACGGATGTTCATATACAAACATTAAATTTGTTGTATTTTTCTGAAAATTTTTCTTGTCATCAAATAATGTACTTGGAGAACTGTTCACATCAGTACATACAAATCTATTTCATTCTCAGCTGGACCTAGAGATTATCATACTAAGTGAAGTAAGTCAGACAGAGAAAGGCAAATATCATATGGTATCACTTATATGTGATTTTTTAAAAAAGTGATATGAATAAACTTATTTACAAAACAGAAAGAGACTCACAGACATAGAAAACAAACTTATGGTTACCAAGGGGAGAAGTGGGGTGAGGGATAAATTGGGAGTTTGCAGTTAACAGATACATACTACTATCTATAAAGTAGATAAACAGCAAGGACATACTGTATAGCACAGAGAACTATATTCAATACCTTGTAATAACCTATAATGGAAAAGAATCTGAAAAAGAATATATATATACTGAATCACTTTGCTGTACACCTGAAACACTATAAATCAACTATATTTCAAAAAAATCTATTTCAGTCTTTTTCACCTGCTGCATAACATTTCAATGTATGGATGTATCACAATGCATTTAGTCATTTTCCTATTAATGGAGATTGGAATTTTTCCTCAATGGTTTTGTATTTACAAATAGTACTGCAACAGACATTTTTGTACATAGATATCCTTTGTGGATATTTTGAGTATTTCTCCGGGATAGGCAACTAGCATAAAATTCTGGGTCGAGATTATGCATATTTCAAATTTTGATAATATAAGTTCCATGAGACCAAGGGCTTTGTCCACTCTGTTCACTGCTGTATACACAGCAGTGTCTAGCATAAGCTATGTACTCACTAAATGTTAGTTGTTGAATGAAATTCCCCTACAGAAGCTCTGTAATTTATACTCCCACGAATAATGTATGAAAATGCCCATTTCTCCACACCTTTACCAGCTCTGGATGTTATCTGTCTTTGAATTCCTGCCAAACTAGTGGGTGACCTTTGATAATTTCATTGATTTTTGTTTTGCATTTATATGATTATTGTGGCAATCAAACATCTCATTTTGTTTAGCCAATCACTTTTCACTTCTTGCTATAGGACCAGTATTCTCTACTCTTGCTCTTCACCCCACAACAGTCCCTCTCATCCCTGACTTTGTGCTTTGGGAGAAGAAAATCACCTCTCATTGAATTCCTTCCGTGGAGACAAAGAGCAAGTTATTTAACCTTTTTTTTTTTTCCCTTAGCAAAGTTAGCAAAGAGATTGAGAATGAGGTTTAATATCTGCATCCTAGCTCTGGGATTTCAGATGGTAGAAGGTATTCAAAAATTGGTAGCTATTAGTCTCATGAGTACATATTATAATTCCCATTTGTTACTAGAGAACTGAATCACAGAGAGGTGCAGCTATTGTCTGAACCTCCATAGGTGGAAGCGGTGAAATCAAAATTCGACTTTGGGACTAGCTGATGCAGAAGTCATTGGATTCTGCCTACATATGGTTTGCTCACTGCCTGTCTCTCCGGGAATGCCTCTTGGCCTCTCCAAAGCCTGTTGCAGCACTGACCAAACAGCACCAACCTGAACTGATGTCTTTCTTCTTAGACTTCCTATAGACCATGCAGTACTAGACTCTTACTGTTCAAAGTGCGATCCATGGACCAGCAGCATCAGAAGCACCTGGGAGCTTGTTAGAAATGTAGAATCCCAGGCTCCATCTCTACCTACCAAAGCAGAACCTACATTTTAACACGATTCCCAGATGATTTGTGTGCATATTAAAGTTTGAGAAGCCCTGGGATGGAGCATATCATTAGTAAAATTAATGCATCTTGTTTTCCTAGTTAGGTCCTTGAGTTTCTTTCTGCCAAAAGCTACAACTCAGATTTTTTTGGTACCCCCCGCCACCCCCGATGGTGTTCTGTACTGCAAAGACCCATAGGACTCACTGAGTTAAAAACTTAAAAAACTATAGGTCCCAGACTCCCTCCCCCTTTTTCATGATGTTCCTCCTGCAGCCGTGAGGAAAGGTGTGATGTATGTATATATTAGCTTCCAGCTCTGCAACTCTGCTAGATTAGACCAGAGAAAGTCAGATTAATGGGACCAAGACTAATGGGGGTGGGGGAGGAGCTGTTGGAAGCTGTGCTCGGGCAACAAACGGGCAATGGGTCAGACAAACCAAGTCATAATCTGGGCTCAGACAGTTATGAGCAATGTCCCCAAGCTGTGTAACTCCTGTGAGCCTCAGCTTCCTAATCTGCACAGCAATACTACCCATTTCAGAAGGTCACTGGGACGCTTCCATGAGATGAATGCTCTAGAGCACCTCATTCAAGCCCATGGTGCAGCAGGAGCTCTGTAAGCACCACTCCTGTCCCTCTCCTCTTTCCTTCTTCAGAGCCATGTGGTAAGCACCAGGGGAGAAGGTAGTGCTGAGTTTTATACTACCTTTCAGGTCAAGTCACCTAGAATTGCCATGGCAAGCAACCACTAAAACTGAGGAATTACTCTCCAGTTGAGAGAATCTGGGTACGGGTGGTGCTCAGTTGAGCTCTTCTAAAGGGCCAAAAAGTCATGCAAGAATAGCTAAGCGTATAAGAGGAGAGAAGCAGTTTAATTTTCTCAAATTGATCATGTGGAGAAACCTGTTGGCAGACTGCAGAGTATGCTCTTAGTAATTGCCAGGATTTTGTATTCCAGGGAGATAAAAACTCAGAGTGTGGGCTTCCCTGGTGGCGCAGTGGTTGAGAATCCGCCTGCTGATGCAGGGGACACGGGTTCGTGCCCCGGTCCGGGAAGATCCCACATGCCGCGGAGCGGCTGGGCCCGTGAGCCATGGCCGCTGAGCCTGCGCGTCCGGAGCCTGTGCTCCGCAATGGGAGAGGCCACAACGGTGAGAGGCCCGTGTACCACAAAAAAAGAAAAAAAAAAAAAAAAAAAAAAAAACCTCAGAGTGTGGTTGTATAAGGGACTCAGGGGGCATAAATCTGCCACAGGCCACTCCTAGCAGTGAGACCCGAGGGGTGAGGGAAGAGTAGTTCAGAGGTGAGAGGCATGCTGTTCTCCAACTCTGGTGGCGGCAAGCCAAAGAGAGCAACAGGCTGGCCAACAAACGGCAGTAGGAGAGGAGAGACAAGTTTCCTAAATACAGTGGGGAGGAGATAGGAAAAGGTCTGGGGAAGGACAGGATTCTCCTTTCATGGGGAACTGCAGAACCACAGAAAAGCACGGTTTCCATAGTAAAATACATTGGGCATCCTTTTGCTCTGCTGAGAGGACTGAAGGAACAGCTGGACATCCTTTCTTTCCTTCACTCCCTGCCCCCAACCCAACCCCTCGCGTCCCTAGAGACTTTGGGCGGAGGGAGATGTTCAGTCACACAGAGCTGCATCTCCTGAGGGTAATCCACTGGTCCACATCAGAATTTCTTAGGGCTCCAAATGTGTGGTCCTTCACAGACCACAGCCAATCAGAAGCTCTTCAGGTGGGTATTCAGGTGGAATCGTGCATATTCAATAAGTGCCCTAGTGATCCCTTGGCATTCTTAGATTTGAAAGGTGCCACCACAGTGTGAGATTTTGAGATTGTGATTTGTTCCAAGCATTTCTCTGGGTAAAAACAACAAAGAAGAAATGTCACATCTAGGTCCTTGCCATTCAAAGTGTGGTCCTTGGACCAGCAGCATTGACATCACCTGGTGAAATCTGAAAAGCACTGGGCTAGTGAGTTGTTCTCAAACGCTGGAGGCAGGTGGCTATTAACCGTAGGCAGGGGGAAGAGGCTAGACTAGAAAAATCAGGTGCAAATCCTGGTCCTTCCACCTATGGCTTTTTGAACTCAGGATGGTCATTTCATCTTTCTGAGCATCTAGATGCCGTCGTTAGGAGATAGTAATGCCCACTTCATAAGATAAATGCAAACAGTACACTGTAAAAGTGCTGACATAGGTAGATGCTTAACAGATGTTAGGAGGAGGTTGAAACAGCACTCACCTTTGCTGTGTTTCTCCCGCTTTGACTCTGATGCTCTTCAGAACAAGGCCCGAGTGAAGGGACTCTCTTCCCCACGGGATGATGATTTGGACCGTGTTCCAGACATTGGACCACACCATACTGTTTTCCCACTTGAACTTGATCATGATCAGCTCACCAATATCCAAATCCAATGTGATAAGAAAGGAATAGGTTTTATTACTAGTAATTTCTTTGTTCCTTGAAGATACAAAGGAAACCAGACACAGTCAGTTGATTTTTAACAGCAAAGTGATGCTTAGGCACATTCAGGATATGTTCGGTTTGCCTGAATGATTTGGGATGGTCTTTTCTGCTGCATTTCCCAAACTGGTATTGGACAGACTATTAATAGAGATAGCAATAGGTGTGCCGGGATAAAAAGGGTTTTCCAGACCAATAACATTGGGAAAACAATCTTATTTTCTTTTTTCTTTTTTTTTTTCAGTACGCCGGCCTCTCACTGTTGTGGCCTCTCCCATTGCGGAGCACAGGCTCCGGACGCGCAGGCTCAGCGGCCATGGCTCACGGGCCCAGCCGCTCCGCGGCATGTGGGGTCTTCCCGGACCGGGGCACGAACCCGCGTCCCCTGCATCAGCAGGCGGACTCTCAACCACTGCGCCACCAGAGAAGACCCCTTTTTTTTTTTCTTTTTCTCCTTTTTTTCAATCTTATTTTCTGTGTTAGCATATTAAAAACGCCCTAAGAGTTCTACGGTAATGAGTCTAGTTAGCTTTGTTTAGCTCAGGCTTCCTAGTTTCCAGATTAACAAGTAGGGAAAACCGCTCTAAAGAGGGCAGAGGCTTTGGCGATGGTCTCTGGGCAATACCACTCTCTGTAGGTTTGATCAACACATTATAGCCACACCACAGTCGTCTCTCCAGATCGATGCTTTTTTCCTCCCCACATAAATAGAAACTTTTGTTAAAACAACAAGTATAGCAGTAATAGAAAACCACATATAAAGGACGCACCAGTTTGGAGCAAGATTTAAATGCAGATCCTTAGGTATCATTATCAGCTTTACTCACTAACCTACAAGACATTAAAATGTCCCAACATTGACAGAACTGCCAGATGCCCTTTCCACTACTTTAGCTCCTCCTGTAGTATGCCGTAAAGTATCGTTTAGGAATCCACCCACACCCCTAGGCTGGGAGCATCCTAAGGATAGTGTCCTCTCTACCTCTAGTGCTGAGCACCAACATGTCCTTGCTGAGTGACTGAATCAGTGTGACGATCAGAGGTTCAAAGCTGGGCACAATTCTCGGGAAGCTGAGGACTGTCCCTAGGGTGGGTGAAAGCTAGTGTCACTTCCCAAGGAGAGCCCATGCTGAGGGTAAAGATGCTGAGAAAAAGCAGCCAGCAGGCCTTTTCTGGCCAGTGAAGGTGCGGAGCCTCTGCAGGAGACGTTGAGGCCACTGCCCATGTTGTGAGCAGGTGTGCAGCAGCGCAGAGGACAGATGGGGAGGGCTGGCAGTGCAGGCTGACCGAATGGAAAATGTGTGCCACGTTGAACGATACTAGTGTTATTTCTGGGTTATGGTTTTCAGAACTCACTGGAAAGGCGCTCAGGGCCTTCCTGGGGACACCTGCTCCAGGCATCACCGCTCCTCCCTGCTTGGATCTTCTTCCTGTACTGCAGACATGGACTGGCCACCTCTGGCTTCCCTCTCCATTCCAGCCCCTGTCGCACTGGGCCCATCACAAACACAGGTAGCAGCAACATAAAGTAATCGTTGGGACTGGGTGAGGCTGAGGAGGGATGACAAGGTGCTGAGTGTGGGTGGATGTCCCATCTGACGGGGTGTTTGGGGCAGTCATAATGGGCTGAGAAAAGTACGTTGTGTCTGGCCTGACCCTTGAAAAGCAGGGTCCATGCAGACCCTGTGAGAAAATTAAGCCTCTCATCACCACGGACAGGGCTGTACCTCATACTCACAGAGTGATCGGGATTTTCTGCATTTCCTCTTTTGTTCCGAGGAGTGACACGGCAAAAGTTGGTTCTACTGGTTTCTCAATTTGGTTGATGAACTGAATCTTCAACTGGTAATGATAAACTAGAGGGGAATAGGATGGAGAGGGAGAGAGAAAGATAATTTAAGCAGAAAATTTTAAAACAAAAAATGTCGTATTTTTTAAATTTAAAAAGCAGAGGGAAAAGTATGGATGAATAGATACCCCGTTTTTTTTTTCTGGGTGGTAGAATTATGAATGCTTTTTATTTTCCTCTTTTTCCTTCTCTGAATTTCCTACATGTCTAAGAGGACTTATGTTTGTATTGGGTTGGCCAAAAAGTTCGTTGTGGTAGTGAAAACGTTGTTCAATAAAGTTCTTGGTGAAAATGAAGAAAGTGTCTTTTATTTTTACTTAAAACTGAATGAACTTTTTGGCCAACCCAATAATATAATAAATATTATCCAACAAAAGAAGGCAGAATAGGAGTACAATATATTTGGCATTCTCATCAATTTCCAGATGAATTCTGTTGGACTATTCCATGTATTTGGCAAGGGTCCCCTTTCACAAATCAAAGGATATATTGTCTTTTAGGCAGCTGACAAAAGCAAGAGAACACACTGTCATTTTTACTTTTGCCTCTGTTTGGTGGCGTCAGTTTTGGGGTGAGACAGAACTCCAGCTAAGAAATATGCCCTAATGACCACACCTTTGTGTTCTGGGGCAGTTCCTGGGAACTAACTCTGTGGGGTTCAACAAGCACATTTTCCCATGGAAATAAGACAACTAGTTCTAGTGCCTGGGCCTAGAATTTTTTTTATCTTATCAGGTGTCCAGAATGTCCTTCTATACTGGGTTGTTTGGAAGAGGGAAATTTAATTTTTTCTTCTTTACCTAAATACAGTCTATATTTAATTAATAAAAGCAAACTGCTTACTATAGGACAGGTGTAGTTAAACACTTGACATTGCATCATCTCATTTACTTATCGTAACTACCCTATGAGGAGGGTAGTATCAGCCCCATTTTATAAAGAAGAAAACCAGGGCCAGAGAGGTGAAGTGACCTGCTCAGGGTCACATAGCAGCCTGTGCTCTTGGCCTGGACCCACTGCTTTGATTAGTTTGCATTGTTACACCAACCAGCTGTGGAGCTGTTTTCAAAATTACCCCACCCCATTTCCAAATGACTGATGGCTGCTTAGACTTCTTTTTCCTGCTGTCTCCATATTCTCTAAGTACTTGTAGCACTTGAGCTCCAAGACTGCAAACAGGTTTAATATGGCATGTCAACTTGATTGGTAGGACTGCCTGGGGCCCCATGTTGAGATGGGCTCTGAGACCATGTCTAGGCTCTTGGGAGGATTGGTGTCTGCCTTGGGCGAAGGATAGGGGATATACGATATACTTGTGGCGTGTTTGCTTTTCCTGTTCTAGATAATGATTAACCCACTAATCATGATACAGTGCTTGCACACAGAAGGTGCTTAATAAACATTTGTGGGATGAAGAACTGACATTTTGCTTGGGAGTATCAGAAGGTGCACGAACATTTAGCAAGATGGAAATCACCTCTGAGAATTCAAGGTGAGTTTCAAGCTTTGTTGTAGAATTCCTCCTGGAAAGGATAGATTATGGAACTAGCCACTTGATTATCCATCCCATGCACCCAACCTGTGGAAATTCAACATCCTCATGAATCAATCTACTTACTCCCAAATGATGCATTTCCGCTGGAGGTTGGTAGCTACACACAAACCTGGTAGCAGCTGTGGCTAATGGTGTGTTGCCAACACCTCAGCTGTAGGGTCCTGGTGTGCCTGTATTGCTGGGTTTCTGGGTTATTTATATAACCCTACCCTTTGGTATAAACCAATCTTCCCGTTTGGGTTTTGCAGTGGATTGCCTCCAGTGCCCTGAATAACAGGTGCTCGAATCCTCCAGCCTGGAATACAGTAGTTTGATGCTCTCAAGACTGTGAGGCTTTGGGTGAGAAATAAGAGAAGGGCTATGGGCCCAAGTCCCAGGAAGGGTCCCTAAACCCTTGGGTAGAGGGCAGTGGTGGAGGCAGGGACTCTGGCCTATCATCCCAGAAGCCTCTGGAGAGGTCTTACACTATTTGGGGTCTGTCTAGGAAACGCTGTAACAGGTGAACAGTTTTATAAGTTGAACTGAGGCAAAAAGGAAAGATATAGGCTGTAGGCACTGGGGGTGGGGTGGGGGCAGGATGTGGACAGGATGACATGAGAGAACTGGCCTTGGGTTAACCCCCAAACAAGCAGGCAGGGCATCTCCCAGAGTATGCAAGAAACACTCATAGCAACCAGTTTAATAGGTAGTAACTGGAAATCTACTGATACCCAGCCCAGTACTAAAAGCCATTGGGGATAGATGAGTAAAAGAATGCAATTAGCAGTATGCATGGTAATAACATAGGCTAACATTTATTTTGTTTACCTGTGCCAGGCACCTTGTATTTATTATCTCATTTAATCCTTACAACAGCTGGTACTATTATTTCATTTTAGAGAAGAGGAAACTGAAGCACAGAAAGGTTAAGCAACTTTTCCAGTATCACACAGCTAGTAAGTAGCATAACTGGGACGTAAGTCCAGGCCACCTGGCTCCAGAACTTGAAGTTTTAAATGTTTATACCCAGGACCAATAGCTTTACATACCCTAAGGAAAAAGTCGAAGTGCGGAAAGAGATTAAAGTTCAAAAATGTCATAACAGAATTATTTAATTAAAAATAAATCAAAAACACCCTAAATATTCACCAATAGAGGAATGACTATGGACTAATAATGACAATTATAATAATTACCATTTAGCTCTCTATTATGTCCCAGATACTGAACTATTGTTTCTCAAAATTATCTTATTTCTTTTACTACAACTTTGTAAGATGCCTACTTTAACCTCCCTTCACATGATTTTACAAATGAAGAAGCTGAAGCTCAGGAAATTTAAGTAACTTGTCCATTGTCATGCAGCTAAGAACTGGTGAAGCTGCAATTAGACGTTAGTCTGCTGACTCTGAGTTCATGTTCCCAACCACGTGATTTACTCTTATGAAGTGATTAAAAGATATTTTTGGAATGGTTTCAATGCTTATGAAAAAGTGGAAAAAAAACCCCAAACAACCATCAGGATACAAATTGTACATCTAACATGAGACTAATTCTAATAAAACAGCATGCAGAGTAGGAGGGAGATTCGCAAAAATATTAAGTGATTATCTCTGGAGAGGGGAGAGAGGTAATTTTTATTCTCTTCTTTATGCTTTTCTGCAAGTGCCACATTTTCTACAATAAGCATGTATTCTAATTAGACTCTTATTGGAAAAAGAAAAGTTTTTAAAAGTATTAAGAAAGAAAACAGAACCACAAGCTGTGGTCCTGGCCTTAGAGGAGCTTGCAGCTGGGAAGCAAACTGACTTCTGTGACCCTTGTCACCTTCTGCCTAGTCTCAGGGGCATCCATGTCCATGGATCTTATCTCCCTGAGGGCAGCCTTGGGGTCATATTAACGCTTGTGTCTCCACAAGTCACAGCACACATCAGGCATCTAAGGAGTGCTTCTGAGGCTTTTTGTGTGAAAACAAGGCAG